>NC_091955.1:98233239-98410900 GCF_031021105.1 Erythrolamprus reginae
AAAAACAAGAAACAATAATAACAATCCAATTAATACATTTAAAAAATTCTTTAAAATTCTAATTTAAAAATGATCAATATCATTCATTCAACAATCAAATTAAAGTATTCATTGGTCAGGGGGGAAGATCTAAGGAACCCCAGGTCTGGCAGCAAAGATGAGTTTTTAAACTCTTTCCGATGGTGAGGAGGGTGGGGGCATTATGAATCTCTGGGGGGAGTTGATTCCAGAGGGCCGGGGCCTCCACAGAGAAGGCTCTTCCCCTAGGTCCTGCCAGCTGACATTGTTTGGTCGACGGGACCCTAAGGAGACCAACTCTGTGGGAGCTCATCGGTCACTGGGATTCATGCGGCAGAAGGCGGTCCCGGAGATATTCTGGTCCAATGCCATGTAGGGCTTTATAGGTCATAACCAACACTTTGAATTGTGTCCAGAAACAGATCAGCAGCCAATGCAGTCCACGGAGTGATGACAACATATGGCCATGCCTCGGAAGACCCAATACCGCTCGCACGGCTGCATTTTGGATGAGCTGAAGTTTCCGAACACTCTTCAAAGGTAGCGCCATGTAGAGAGCATTGCAGTAGTCAAACCTTGAGGTGATAAGGGCATGAGTGACCATGAGCAAAGACTCCCTGTCCAAATACGGCTGCAACTGGTGCACCAGGTGGACCCGGGCAAACACCCCCCCTCACCACAGCCGAAAGATGGTTGTAATGTTAGCTGTGGATCGAGGAGGATGCCCAAGTTGCGAACCCTCTCTGAGGGGGTCAATAATCCCCCCCGGGTGATGGACAGACAGATGGATGTGTCCTTGGGAGGCAGTACCCACAGCCACTCTGTCTTGTCTGGATTGAGTCTGAGCCTGTTGGCACCCATCCAGACCCTGACAGTATCCAGACACCAGCACATTACTCCACTGGACATGGGGTGGGATGTACAGCTGAGTGTCATCAGCGTACTGATGGTCACTCACCCCATACCCTTGGATGATCTCACATAGCGCTTTCATTAAACAGCAGAGGGGAGAGGGCCGATCCCTGAGGAACCCCACAAGGTAGGGACCTAGGAGTCGACCTCTGACTCCCCGCTAACACCGACTGTGACCGACCAGAGAGGTAGGAGGAGAACCACTGTAGAATGGTGCCTCCCACTCCCAACCCCTCCAGTTGGGGCAGAAGGATACCATGATTGATGGTATCGAAAGCCGCTGAGAGGTCAAGAAGCACCAGGACAGAGGATAAACGCCATAGATCATCCATCAGCGCGACCAAAGCAATTTCTGTGCTGTAGCCGGGTCTGAATCCTGACTGCCAAGGGCCTAGATGATGATGCCGAGGGCCTATATGACTTCTCATGATACGACCTCTCATGATAACTACGATTATGATCTATGACTTGCTGTTTATATGTACACTGTGAGCTTATGCACTAAAGCAACGTTTCCCAACCAGTGTGCCGCGAGACACAGCCAGGTGTGCCGCCAAGCTCCTAGGGAAAAAAGAGAGCTTAAGGAGAGCCCTGCCCAGCTGGAGATTCCCTGGCAGCACCAGGTAGAAGCCGGCAATGCAGCACCCTTTTCCAGTGCCGCGCAAGGAGCTGGGCGTTGGAGTTTGGGGTGGGGAGCGATGAAAGTGCGGAGGCCGGCGCCGCGGCTGCCCCCACCCCCCAGTGCCTCCGTTCTCCTCGCGCCCCTGGCTTCTCGCCGCTGACGCCCGTCCGCCCTCCCTCCCGCTCGATCTGCCCCTTTCTCCAGCTCCTCCGGCGAGCGCTCGGGGAAAACCTTCTCACAGCGGAGGTCGGAGAAGGTTCTTTGGAACGTCGGGGGTGCGTGCGCACGCGCGCCCTATCCTCCAGCCAGCCTACCCGGAAAAGCTTTGCCGGCCTCCGCAGAGAAGGAAGAGAGAGAACAAGAGAGAGAAAGAAAGGAAGAGAGAGAAAGAGATAGCAAGAGAGACAGAATGAGAGAGAGAGAGAAAGAGAAAGAAAGAAAGAGACAGCAAGAGGGGGGAAGGAGGGAGAGAGAAAGAGAGCCAAAGAGAGAGGAAGGAAGGAAGAGAGAAAGAAAGAGATAGCAAGAGAGACAGAATGAGGGAGAGAGAAAGAGAAAGAAAGAAAGAAAGAAAGAAAGAAAGAGACAGCAAGAGGGGGAAGGAGGGAGAGAGAAAGAGCAAAAGAGAGAGAAAGGAAGAGAGAAAGAAAGAGATAGCAAGCGAGACAGAATGAGAGAGAGAAAGAAAGGAAAGAAAGAAAGAAAGAAAGACAGCAAGAGGGGGGAAGGAGGGAGAGAGAAAGAGCAAAAGAGAGAGGAAGGAAGGGAGAAAGAAAGGGATGGAGAGAGAGAGAAAGAGGGAGGGAGAGAAAGAGGGAGGGAGAGAGAAATAGAGCGAAAGGGAGAAAGAGAGATTTTTTTTGTCCAAACTTTTTTGCGCCCCCCCCCCCCAATGTTCCCCAGGATTTTGAAAATGTGAATAATGTGCCGCGGCTCAAAAAAGGTTGGGAAACACTGCACTAAAGGCCATCACACTTGGCCAACAAAGAATTCTATTCTATTCTATATCCTCCTGGTTTGGGGCCAAATGACCAGAACAGCGTGTCATAAAATAATAAAACCATATAATCATTTTGGTATTAATAGTTCCTAAGATAGTAAATCCAACCAGGATGTGCTTTATACAGTGTTTTTATTTCTTTATGATGTTTTATGATTATGTATCTTTCTGTGTCTATACAGGTATGTGTGCATTGGCCTTCCGCTATATCCCATTAAGACCTCTGGTTGACCATGGTGGGGATAAGTGGACTATAAAAATGTTTGGCCTGGCCTGACATTAGGATCTTTTTGGGTACCACTTTTTAAGGTCTTGGTAAGGACACACTTGGAATATTGTGTTCAGTTTTGGTTGCCAGGATATTAAAAAAATGATATTGAGAAGAACCATTGCAGGATTTCGGTGCAGCAAGTCTAGTAAAAAGAATGACCAGCATGACATGATAGAAATCTTCCCATATTTGAGTGGCTGTCACAGAAGAAGCAATGGATGGACACTAATCAAGGAGAGAACCAACCTAGGACCACAGGGAAATTTCCTTATAATGAGGACTATCAAAAAATAGAATGATTTCCCTCCAAGAGTGTCGATATAATAATATAATGTAAAGCATTTGATAAAGTAGACCATAATTAATATTAGATAAAGTAGAAAAATGTAGGTTAGACAGCAACACCACCAGATGAATTCAAAACTGGCTGAAGAACCATACTCAACGTGGAACTGCATATACGTGGAGGAAAGTAGGCAGTAGAGTATTCCAAGGCTCTGTTGGAATACTCATCAAATTTGCAGATGACACCAACTGACAGGAATAGCCAACTCCCAATGATAGGCTCAAGATACAGAAGGATCTGGACAGACTTGAACAATGGGCGCTATCTAACAAAATGAAATTCAGTGGTGAAAAAAGTCAGGTTCTACATTTAGGCAAGAAAAACAAAATGCACAGGGACAGCATATGTGGTACCTTGCTCAACAGTAGTAGAATCAAGGGGTAGAATCAAGATCACGTGAAGTGTTAATACCACTTTATAAGGCCCTAGTAAGGCCACATTTGGAATACTGCATTCAGTTGTGGTCGCTACGATGCAAAAAGTATATTGAGATTCTAGAAAAAGTACAGAGCAGAGCGACAAAAGTGATTAGGGGACTGGAGGCCAAAACGTATGAAGAACAGTTGCAGGAACTGGGTACGTCTAGTTTAATGAAAAGGAGGACCAGGGGAGACATTTATAACAATGGTACTTCATAAACATTCCAGAGAATAAAAAGATTTTATTCCATGAACAAAATCTGAAAAGAGTGACTTAAACTGAAGGAGTCAATTGCAATTAGGATGGATTTTATTGGTCTGATATTTGTAATTGAAAGGGGCATAATGTAAAATGGGTGTGAAAATGCCTTATTCCCCACGTATTATGGCTCTTGGCTTCGCTGGGCAATCTATTATACCAAGTGTCCACCTAGGAAACTGGGACTGCTGTGGAGGGCCAACAGATCTATGAAGGTGTGTAAGCACACAGGCACCCAGATACATAAATTGAAAATAAAAAGTTGTGTGTATCTATGCAACCTATGGGACCGTCTCCTGCCTCATGTGTCCCAGCAGCCAGTCAGGTCCCACAGAGTCAGCCTTCTCCAGGTCCCATCGGCCAGGCAAAACTGCTACAGAAATTGCCACCAGAAGTTGTGAATGCTCCAACACTGGAAGTTTTAAAGATAATGTTCGATAACCATCTGTCCGAAGTAGTGTAGGGTTTCCTGCCTAAGCAGGGGGTTGGACTAGAAGACCTCCAAGGTTCCTTCCAACTCTGTTATTATTATTATTAAAGTCCCTCCCAGCTGTTTTCTGATTGAATAATTGATCTCCGTGTATGAGATACCCCAGCCCATGCCAAGGTCAAAGGGAGTCCAAGAAACCAAAGAGTGAAATGTCAACCTAGAACATGTGGTTGTTCCTATTCTATTTTTGGAGGAGTCTGAGTAGCCTTTCCCCCTTCCCTTCCCCCCTCCCACCCCCCAGAAAAAAAACACACAGGCCTCTTCTTTGTACAATGATGTGTCTGTAGAATTCTTGGTGCTTCTGAGCTTGATGGTTTCATTCAGCATTGAAGAGGTTGGAGCGGTGTGGCATAAACAGTAACGTCCTTTAAACAATAACTTTTTAAAGGTATAATGAATAAGTATATGATTTGTATTAATTGAAAAATTACAATAATGATAGAAATAAGGCGGTAAAAAGCACAACAAATATATATATAAATTAAATTGAATTCTACATCTTTCATGGCCAAATTGTATTGAATGGTATGTGTGGGTTGATTGGATTGTTGAGTTGTGGGTTTTAACTGGGGTTATTGTTTTAATTTAATATTTGACTTATTTTTATTGTAAATTGTATTTTTATATTGTTGTAAGCTGCCCTGAGCCCTTCGGGACTGGGCGGCACAGAAGTCGAATAAATAACCAGAGTCATTTTCCTTTTACCGACTGAATTAGCCCTAAGAAAGACTTGGCGTTTAAGGGATGAGAATATTTTAATTTAAATATCTCTGGGGGTTTTTTGTGTGTTAATGATTGTTTGTATGTTGTGTTTATGTTTTTTTGTATTGTTCTTTTTTAAAATGTATTTATTTCAATAAAAAAAATATTTTTTTAAAAAAAAAGGAAATGGGGGGGGCCCTCAGTGGAAAAACTTTCTTTGTAGCTTTTTACCTTATTTCTCCAAATAAGGTAAAAAGGGAGGGAACCTTCTCAGGAAAGTAGCATCCTTGCTTTGCAGCTCAAACACCCCCGGAAGAGACATGACCTCTGCCTCCCCAGACCCTACAGGAGGTGCCCATGAACCAGAAGATGGACATCACGAATGCATTTCCTGCTTTCTGCTTTTGCTGGTTAGTGTTTTTGGCCTTCTTTGGTTCAGCGATTCTCCTGTACCCATCCTGCCTGGATCTTTTTCTCTCCAGGGGGGGGGACATTATTTCCACCCATCTATATTTCTCCTTCCATTAATCTCATATTTCCCTCTGAGAGAAAAGGTGGGAGAGAAGGACCCCAGGAAAGGAGCCGACAAGGTTGCATTGAGTGTTTTGGGATTGGAAAGTCAACTGCAGACACGACACCCTCTTCCCCCTGAGATTTCTTCAGGGAGGGGCCCTGGACCCCCTGCGAGAGAAAAGCCAAACTCAAGACAAGGGCAGAGCAACAGATTTTATTATCAGGTTCTTCAGAAGGAGGGAAAGAGAAGCAAGATTAGAGGAACCAACTGCTGGACATTCAGCTGGTCTTTCTGGCCAAAGAAGATTTACACTTGAAGAAGGTGGAATCAAAAGATCTCAGCTCAGGTTTCCAATCAATGGGGAGCCCCCCAAGCTCCATCTCCAGACTTGGCTTAAATGGGTTTCCATTTGCAGAGAAAAGGACGAGGGCGGCCACAGGCGAGGTCATTCCAACTCACGTGCCCTGAAAGGAAAGAACAAGGGTGTTTCATCATAGATGGAAAGTGATTTCCTTTTAAAAAAAAACAATTTTTATTGTTTATAAAGAAAAAAACAAACAAACATAACACATAACAAAACATTAAATGAGCATTTCCAAAATGTGAACTGTAGGTGGTATACATCACAAAAGTAAACCTTAATGCTGTGACTATAAAAAGTGATTTTCATGAATATATCAAGTTGATAATATGAATTTATCACCAAGTAGGGATAACATATATAAATTGAGATTAACATAAATTACATTTTCATTCTTATTTTGCGTATATTTGGAACTGATATAGTCAAATTTAATCTCTATAGAATTGTAACGATACCATCCAAAGATCTTTACTATTGATTTATCAACTATATTGTTGACTGCCAGATTGCAAAAGTGATTCCCTTTAGGCTTTTAGGCTGTTGAAAGATTTTGCAGACAGCTGGATTATTTTAAAAAGCCATTTCTGCAGATACACACGAGATGGAGATCCAAGAATTAATGTACCTGTACAATGAGCTTCATAGAAGTTTTAAGGAATGTTTTAATGATTCATTTTAACACCACTGGATTTTAGATTAACTAGTTTTAAAATTAGAATGAAGACTTTTCATACTGACCATATCGATGATCAAGAGAGCCACAAAACTCATTGCTGCCACCATTGTTGGGCTCCTTATAGCTCCAACTTCTGTATCTGGATCGTGACCCATCAATCCAGCGCCATCCAGTATTCTGTGCAATGCGGAATAAAGCATATTGAGGTGGGTGAGTGTGGGGTGGGGAGGGAGAGATTTTTCAATTCTGAATTTAACTTAAATTAATTCAAAGGGGGGAGTTGTGCTAAATAGTTTTTTTCTGCAAGCACGCAATACACATTGATTACAGCTTCCGTTGCGCTCTTTGGGTGCATGAAGCGATGTATAAATCCAAGCGCTATTGCTACTGCTATCGCTCTTGCTATGCCCACGTCTTTCATTCCAACCATCGTGAGCCGCCCCGAGTCTGCGGAGAGGGGCGGCATACAAATCTGATTAAACTTAAACTTAAACTTAAACTTAAACTACTGGCATTGGGATCCTATGTCCTTGTGTCCCCTTGTGTCAGGAGCAGCAATGGGGTGGTGTTTGCATTCAACAACAACATGCTGTCTTCTAACTCAATGTTCCCCAACCTTGGCAACTTGAAGATATCTGGACTTCAACACCCAGCATTTGCTGGCTGGGGAATTCTGGGAGTTAAGTCCAAATACCTTCAAGTGGCCAAGGTTGAGAAACACTGTTCTAACGCATTCACATGGGACAAAACCAGCATCAGGAAACGGAAACCCACCCACCCACCCAACAACAACAACAACAACAACAGAGTTGAAGGGGACCTTGGAGGTCTTCTAGTCCACCCCCCTGGTTAGGCAGGAATCCCTACACTACTTCAGACAGATAGTTATCCAACATCTGTTTAAAAACCTCTGGAGGCAAGCTGTTCCACTGATCAACTGTTCTGACAGGAAATTTCACTTTGTCAAAGAATGATATAAGATTATTCTGGCATGATCTGTTTTTGACAAACCCGTGTTGGCTTTTGGTAATTACTTGGTTTGCTTCTAGGTGTTTGTTCACTCATTGCTTAATAACCTTTTCCAAAATCTTCCCTGGTATTGAGGTCAGGCTGATAGGTCTGTAGTTTCCCTGATCTGTTCCCCCCCCCCCTTTCTTGAAGATGGGAACTACATCCGCTCTTCTCAAGTCCTCTGGCAGGTCTTCCCTGGTGCTCCAGGATCTTTGAAAGAGATAGTTCAGTGGTACTGAGATCTCGACTGCCAGTTCCTTCAGAACCTTGGGGCGTAAAGCCCTTCATGGCCTCGGACCCGAATATCTCTGAGACCGCCTTCTGCCGCATGAATCCCAGCGACCTGTTAGGTCCCACAGAGTTGGCCTTCTCCGGGTCCCGTCGATGAAACAATGTCATCTGGCGGGACCCAGGGGAAGAGCCTTCTCTGTGGTGGCTCCGACCCTCTGGAACCAACTCCCCCCCAGAGATTAGGACTGCCCCCACCCTCCTTGCCTTTCGCAAACTCCTTAAAACCCACCTCTGTCATCAGGCATGGGGGAATTGATTCCCCTGGGCCCTCTCCACTTTATGTATGGTTTGTATGAGATGTATGATTATTTTTTATATCAGGGGTTTATAAATTGTCTTTTTTAACTATTGGATTTGTATTGTTTTGTTGTTGTAAGCCGCTCCGAGTCTCCGGAGAGGGACGGCATACAAATCTAATAAAAATAATAATAATAATAATAATAATAATAATAATAATAATAATAATAATAATCCACCTGGTCCTGGTGACTTGACTTCATCTAGGGTGGACAGTTGTTCCCTTACCCTTTTCTTCCCTATTTTAAGTTGTGTTCCTAATATGATTTTAAAGTTTTTCCTTGAACCAGCTGCAGACAACATGACTAATGAAGCCACACCCTTCCCTCTTACACCACTCTTTTAGCCACACATTAAATTCTGATGCATGTTGTCCTTTCCCTCTTTGTTCCTTATGTACTGATGACACCTCTGAAAAAATAAGCCTGCCACAACACAACCTATACTGCTAAGTTCATACCCCGCGCTCTGGAAGTCATTCTGCACAGAGAGAACATCTTTTTGGGACCGATCATTTGCGCCAAGATGTATAATAGCATCAACGTCACAGTCCTTGCTGGCATTCTCGACTATCTTAAGAATGTGCCTCTTGTCTCTGCTGGCCGACATCTGACCTCTTTCAAAAGCTCCTTAACTTTAAGTTTAAGTTTAATCAGATTTGTATGCCGCCCCTCTCCGCAGACTCGGGGCAGCTCACAGCAACAGCAACACAATGTACAACAAATCCAATATTTAAATTAATTTTAAAAACCCCACAAGTTAAAACCAATCATACACACTAGCGTACCATACATAAATTTTATAAGCCTAGGGAGAAGGAACATGTCAATTCCCCCATGCCTGACAACAGAGGTGGGTTTTAAGGAGCTTACGAAAGGCTAGGAGGGTGGGGGCAACTCTGATATCTGGGGGGAGTTGGTTCCAAAGGGTCGGGGCCGCCACAGAGAAGGCTCTTCCCCTAGGCCCCACCAACCGACGTTGTTTAGTTGACGGGACCCGGAGAAGGCCAACTCTGTGGGACCTAACTGTTCGCTGGGATTCATGCGGCAGAAGGCGGTCTCGGAGATATTCTGGTCCAGTGCCATGAAGGGCTTTATAGGTCATAACCAACACTTTGAATTGTGACCGGAAACTGATCGGCAACCAATGCAGACTGCGGAGTGTTGGTGTGACATGGGCATATTTGGGAAAACCCATGAATGCTCTCGCAGCTGCATTCTGCACGATCTGAAGTTTCCGAACACTTTTCAAAGGTAGCCCCATGTAGAGAGCATTACAGTAGTCAAACCTTGAGGTGATGAGGGCATGAGTGACTGTGAGCAGTGACTCCCGGTCCAAATAGGGCCGCAACTGGTGCACCAGGCGAACCTGGGCAAACGCCCCCCTCGCCACAGCTGAAAGATGGTTCTCTAATGTGAGCTGTGGATCGAGGAGGACGCCCAAGTTGCGGACCCTCTCTGAGGGGGTTAGTGACTCCCCCCCCCAGGGTGATGGACGGACAGATGGAATTGTCCTTGGGAGGCAAAACCCACAGCCACTCCGTCTTATCCGGGTTGAGCTTGAGTCTGTTGACACCCATCCAGACCTCAACAGCCTCCAGGCACCGGCACATCACTTCCACTGCTTCGCCAACTGGACAAGGGGTGGAGATGTAAAGCTGCGTATCATCTGCATACTGATGATACCTCACCCCATGCCCTTGGATGATCTCACCCAGCGGTTTCATGTAGGTATTGAATAGTAGGGGGGAGAGGACCGACCCCTGAGGCACCCCACAAGGGAGTAACCTAGAGGTCGACCTCTGACCCCCCACTAACACCGACTGCGACCGACCAGAGAGGTAGGAAGAGAATCACTGAAGGACAGTGTTTCCCACTCCCAACCCCTCCAGCCGGTGCATAAGGATACCATAGTCGATGGTATCGAAAGCCGCTGAGATTTCAAGAAGCACCAGGACAGAGGATAAACCCCTGTCCCGCGCCCGCCAGAGATCATCCATCAGCGCGACCAAAGCAGTTTCCGTGCTGTAGCCGGGCCTGAATCCTGACTGCTGAGGACCTAGATAATCGGCTTGTCCTTTCCTAAATTTACATCCCTTACAACTGAATCACCAACCAGAAGGGAACTTCTCTTTTTGGATACCTTGATGCTCCTGTGTGACTGGTGTGTAATGTGTGATTCACACTTTAGATGGTTTTTTTAAAATATTGGATTTGTACATTGCTTATTATTGTTGTGAGTCGCTCCGAGTCTTTGGAGAGGGCAGCATACAAATCTAATTAACAATAACAACCACAACCACAACCACAATAACAATAACAATAACAATTTTATCATTATCACTATGACTATAATTATCATTATTACTTTCCACTTTCCAAGATGAGTTCTTCATCTTGGACCAAAATCCCCTGCTTATTTGAGTTATCGTTATCACAGCCGTCTTGAGCTGTCGGTTCAGCCAGGGCTTCTCTTCTCCTGCAGGATCTGCGATGACTCAAGAAACCTCCATATGGAAAGAGCTGGTGATTGCTCAGAAATAGGAGGACAAAATACTCACCACACTGGACCCTACATTTCGTCGGAGCCCAATCCAGACATCAGTACTCTCCATATTTTCTTTAGTGACATAGGCACCGATGGATTTTGCCTGCGTCTCCATGTTGAAAGATGCTAAATGACCTTTCCATCTGTTCTGACACTCTTCCTGCCAAGAGAGAAGAACCAAAAATATCTTAGCACCAACAAACCATGTTGTCCATTGCAGGTCTGCTACTACCCAGGTCTACCAACCCAGGAGTCACGCAGTTTGGTCAGACAAGGTCCTCTCAGCTAGGTTCCTGGAGTAGACGTTCTCCTAAGAGGAGCTGCAAATGCAAACATGATTTTCTCACACAAGGAAAAATAAAGACAAAATAAATATTGGAGGAAACAACAAAGTGAGGTATGAAAGTGGTGTCAGCAGTGGGATATCCATAAATAAACATGGGAGGTACAAACAAGGTGTGGAGAGAAGGGGGAAGAGTGTGTTTGGATGGGGAAGAGACACTCTTAGAGTCAAGGGATCACGTTGAACAAGTTGGCTTGAACTTCTGAAGATTCTCATTTAAGAGCCACCATTGATACTGGCAATTCAGTCATTTAGCAAAGCAATTTCTAAGTAGGTGCAACTGTCATAACTGTGAGGATTGGCCATAATCACTTTCATCACTGTCATAACTGCAAATGAAATTAAGTGAAGACACCTGTTAACCTTATGATTGTTGGCCTTGGTCCCACAACATGGATAAGACAATAGCCGAGTTGCACAATTTGTCCAGTCTCATTTAGATGTAGCAGAGGTCTCAGTCGAGTTTTACTTCCTTTAACAAATTTCACTAATATTGAGCAATGACTTAAACTGAAGGGAATTCAACAGAATTATTAAAATATTTTATTTTACTCTTTCTTATAGACTTTCATCTTTATTTTTCCAAGGAGAATCATACAGCAGGTGCTCTTCATTTTAAAAATGGCATGAACTTCTGGGCATTGTGAAGTTTGGGAAAACTTTGAGCCAGATTAAGGGCATTCTTCCCACTCAGGAGAGTTACCTCAGGTGAAATATTTCAGGTGAGTTACCTCAGCATCATCAAAAGCGAGCTGCTCTTCAGAGAACTTGAAGCAATACCACTCACTTCCGTCTCTGTAGGCAAAGGTGCTAGAAGGACAAACGGTCCGGCCTTGAGGACCTGCTTGGAAAACAGAATAAAAATGGACTTTTTCTTCATGGACACCAACAAAGTTGAGAAATCCTTGAGCAAAAGAGACATTTATAACTACGGTACTTGATAAACATTCCAGAGAAGAAAAAGTTTTCATTCCATGAAGATGAGTTGGAAAGAGTGACATAAACTGAACGAGTCAATTGGAATTAGGATGGATTTATATCAGTCTGATATTTGTAATTGAAAAAGTCATAATGTAAAATGGGTTTGAAAATGTCTTAATTTCCTTGTATTGTGGATCTTGGCTTCAGTGGACAATCTATTCTCCCAAGGGGCCACATAGGAACCTGGGACTGTTGGTGAGGGCCAAACCAAGAGATCTATGAAGGTCTGTAGGCACTCAGACACTCACACACGTAAATGGAAAATAAAAAGTTGCCTTCAAGATAAAAGCAGTGCAGTTGTATTGTGTGTATGACAAACACTCATTTGCATTTGATTTCTAATTTCCCACTGACCTCACGAGGGCCAGACAGAGAGAGCCAAAGAGCCAGATGCGAACCTAGTGGATGTAAAATGCCCAGGTCCTGTTTAGTGGACAGATGCCAGCCTCATCCTGTCGATACCAGGATTTGGTGTCCACATAATGAGACCCAGGGGCCTTTGGGAACTCCAGGCCTTTCTGGGTTGGCCTAATGGGATCGTAGCTAGACGTAGAGGCTCCCCCATTAAGAACCAAAATAAGCCAAGGACTAAGATAAATGGGGGAAACAGGATAAAGTTGGAATATATCAACTGTGCGGTCAACAACTTACCTGCCCAGGTAAGGCTGCCCAAGAGCCCAGAGATGAAGCAAGTGAGGAGAAGCATCTTCAGACCTGAGGAGAGAAAGAGAAGTTGAGAAGAACCTTCAATGGCCTCCAGCAATGCCTGGCCAACCCCTTTCGGGTTTCCCTCCCCAGAAGGAAGAACCAGGCCTTCACCTCAACCATGAAACCCACCTGGATTGCTGCCCCCTCCTCTCCCCAATACTACACTGACCAACTGGTGGAGACCCCAGTCGGCCAGGAATCACAGCCTGTAATTCTCAAAATGGGGGTTCTGAGCTTCTGACTCTCATAGTTGGTTCACCCCATTGTGACCATGAAGATCTGGGGCACAGCAGGTGTGATCTCGGATGTATGGATGGCCTAAAGTCAGAGCAGGCTGACCCATAGAACAATTTGGAGAATTTGGACCCTTAAGTAATCCTGAAGCCCAATGAGCTCAATGCCTAAATGGAAGGGATTCGTATTTTAAGGCCCTCGCCTTGATTTTCTCCTTTTGTGTCTCTTCATCTCTTCTCTGGACAAGAAAAGCAATTCCCTTCCACCTGCCCCTTTAATCCTGTGAACCACATTAGCTGCCAAAAATGAAGTAAAACAGAAATAAAATAAACACACAAAGTGCAAACTATCAATCTCTTATTATGATATCTTAAGATACTACGATGCCTCGTCAGTGAAATAAACGATCTCTTCTATCTTTCTGTCCTGACCTTCTTGCAAGAGATGTTGAAGGCATCAACAAAGATGTCTTCTTGGAAGACAAACTGGGGTCATTTTTTTTCAAGGAGGGGTGAATGTTTTGCATCTGGGTCTCTCCTGATTTTGTTGAAAACCCTTTTAATCAGAGCAGGAGACATAAATGCCTACAGGTGCAACTCAAAAAATTAGAATATCAGGGCAAATATGCCATTTGATTTCAGTAGTGCAACTTAAAAGGTGAAACTTATATACGAGAGATACTCATAGCATGTAAGACAATATAGTTTCAGAGCTGGTGATTTGGTCATAATGTGTGATGATTTGGGTACCCCATAATCATCACAATTATGACAAATCACAGCTTGAACTATCTTGTCTTCCATGTTATGAGTATCTCTCGTATATTAAGTTTCACCTTTTAAGTTGCACTACTGAAATAAATGGATATTTGCATGATATTCTAATTTTTTGAGTTGCATCTGTACATACATAGCTGTGAGTATCCCTGAAGTTATTGCTACTAGTATTAAAACTTTTAAACAAGAACATTGAAAACCAATATAAATGAACATGAAGGAAGGAAGAATAAAGAAGAAAAGAAAGATCAAAAAGGAGGGGAAAGGCTAAAGAAGAATAGAAAGGGAAAAAAGATAGGAAGAAGTTGCTTCTGGTATTATTCACAGCAATTGAAAGTACAAATACGTTACAAGCTCTCTCTCTCCCTCTCCGGTTGCGTCATGTCACTCTTCTTTCTCTAACCTATGACTCTCACCTTCAAAGAGGGATCCAGTCTGAAGGAGAAATCCTCTAGATCACCAAGATCTCTTTTCCATCTTATATAGCCAGGCTCACACCCTGCCCAACAAGATAAGGGGATGCAAAAGATGGACATTTCGGGAAGCAGGTGTCTCCAAGTTCCTGTGAAGCACAGGCAAACCTATCACTCAGCTGTTTTCTCCAACCTCTAATTATTTTATTTATTAAAAATCAATTGATTATGTTTGATCCTCGACAGATGAGAGATAATGATTGCAATGGTTTATGATACATTGGGAGCCATTGTGGACCATCTGTGTGTAAATTACAAGAACAAATTGCACACAGAGACCTTTAAAGTTTAATTTTCTGGTTGGTTTTACTTGTTAATGTCTTTTTAAAGAGTAAATAGAGGTTAGGTCAAATTATTTATGGCCAAAGATGGCTGTAGAAGTTTATAAACTCTAGGCCTGTTTTGCAAGGGAAGGGAATTGTTATTGTTCAAATGTATTTATCAGTATTTATCTAAGGGAGACAATTTATGTTATGTTCAGGTTTTTATTTATTATTTGTTTCTCATGCATATTTTTTTTAAAAATCTTGTCCGTTTTTGAATTTATTTCCTTTCCTTTCCTTTTTATTTTGTTTTTCTGTTGAAGTTTGTATTTTAATTTTGCAATAAAGTTTTATAAAAATAATTTTAAAAAAGGAAATTGCAAAGTCTTTAGTTGGTTTTTGGACAGTATTTATCCTAGAATTTCCTCCTTTGATATGAGCCCTCATACTATGACCTTGATACGACCTCTCATGGCAACTACCATTATGACCTATGACTTGCTGTTTATATGTACACTGTGAGCTTATGCACCAGAAAATATCACAATGGCCAACAAAGAATCTTTTTTAAAAAAAAAATTAAAATATTTTATTTACAAATATACACTAAATATATAAAAACATATAGTTACGATTAACAATAAAAACATGGTAAATTACATAAGCAATAATCATACACTTTGGCAATAGGCCAAAACAAATATACAAAACAATCAATAGACATACAGACCTACAGAAGAAAAGAAAGAAAGAAGAAAGAAGAGTGAAAGGAAGAAGAGAGTGGGCGGGTGGACGGTAGAACTGTGTCAAGATTGTGAACTAGTTGAATTTTCAGCAGCTCATTTCCTTATATCTAATATTTAAAATTATAGATAAATAAAAGAACATTGAATAAATCATGGTAAAGAGGCTTTTAAAAGAGTCATACCATTTTAAGATATATATCAGTATCTCTTGCGTCTATTTAAAAAAAAAAGAGGAAGTTATATACCAGATTTGTATCTGTTTGAGTATATACAGGTCATTGTCATTTGTTATGTGAGTTGTTCTTTTTTTTTAAGCCTACAGTAGAAAGGGTCCCAACAGTTGTTAAGTGAGGATTCAGTATTGTTTCTAACTATCATAGTCAACTTAGTCATTTCTGCACAATATTTAATTTTCCCTATTATTAGGTCATCTTGGGGTATATCCTAAGATTTTTATTAATATTGCTTCTTCATTGCTTATTTGACCCCTATGACAATCATTAAGTGTTGTACCACATGATTCTTGACAAATGTATATTTTATTTTATGTACGCTGAGAGCATATGCACCAAGACAAATTCCTTGTGTGTCCAATCACACTTGGCCAATAAAAATTCTATTCTATTCTACTCTATTCTATCTTCATTTTTCCATCATTGTGCAAATATTAATCTGGCTGCTGTGGTTATATGAATAATTAAATGAGTTTGATTTTTGGGAAGATTTTGTCTTAAGATGCCTAAAAGAAAACACTCCGGGGTGTTATCGATTTTCAGATTTAATATTTCCTCTATCCAGGTTCCAATTTTTCCCCAGAAGAACTGTGATTTTTTACATTGCCACCATAGATGGAAGTAAGAACCTTGCTCTTGATGGCATTTCCAGCAAATAGGTGATAATTTATTATTTAGTTTAGCCAATTTTATCAGGGTAATGTGCCATCTATAGAACATTTTAATTACGTTTTCCTTATAGGATGTGGCTAGGGTTAATTTAAAATTTCTGCTCCATATGCGTTGCCATTCTTCAGCTTTGATTTCTTTTTTAAGGTCGAGGTTCCATTGTTTAATGTTAGTTTTTATTTTAGTGTTGTCAAATTCATTTGTTGTTAGATGGCAGTAAATTTTTTTAATTAGATGCTCCTGGGCTGGGGTCCTAAACAAATTTTATCAAGTACGGTATTTTTGGCTATTCCTACTGTATTTTTGTCTTTATTAAATTTCGATTGAATTTGTAGATATTCCCACCATTCTGTTTTTTGGCCTAAGGCTTCTAGTTCTGCTCTAGATTTGATTTCTCCGTTGGTATTTATTATGTCTTTATATCTTATTATATTATTTTTTTTGTGGAAGTTAGGGTGTATGTAGGCTTCCAAAGGGACATACCATAATGGAATCCCTTTATAAAGCTGCTTCCTAATTTTTTTTCCAGGTATATAGCAGGGATTTTCTAACAAGGTGATTCGTAAAGTATTTATGTGTTTTTAATTTCTTTTCCCCATAAATAAGAATGCCAACCTGAGTGAAGGTGGTGGCCTTCTAGACTTAATAATCTAGTGTTAGTTAGAAGTATCCATTCCCTTGTCCACATTAAAGACGCAGCGTTATAATGGTCTTTCCAAATCGGTCAGGCCTCCTTCCTCTTTCCTTTCTTGCATGTATTTGAGGCGGATTCTGGGACGTTTATTTTGCCAAATAAAGCTGCTAGTTATTTTGTTCAGTTTTATAAAGAAATCTTGATTAAGGTAAATTGGGATTGTTTGGAATAGGAAAATAATTTTTGGTAGTATGTTAAGTTTGATGGCTGCTATTCTTCCTAATAAGGAGAGTTGCAGATTTTTCCATTTCTCTAACTCTTTTTGGACTTTATCAATTAATTTGTCGTAGTTATCTTCTTTTAGACTGGAGACTTTAGCTGTCATGTTAATGCCTAGGTATTTAATTTTTTTAGTTATTTTGATATCCAGTTTTGATACTAGGTTAGATTTTTGTATTTCTTTCATATTTTTAGTTAAAATTTGGGTTTTAAATTTATTAATTTTTAATCCTGCCACTATACCGTAGTTCTCTAAAGTAGCAAGCAATTTTGGGCCTGAATCTAATGGATCCTCTAAAATAAATACAAGATCATCCGCAGAAGCTTGGAGTTTGTATGTCTCATTTTTACATTTTAGTCCAGTTATCTCATCGTTTTTCCTAATAATTCTAGCTAAAACCTCTAGTGTCAGGATAAACAGCAAGGGAGAGAGTGGACATCCTTGTCTTGTGCCTTTTTTGTATAGATATTTTGGTTGTTACGTCCTCATTAAGAATAATGTATGCGGATTGGTGGGTGTATATGGCTTTGATTGCATTTATAAATTTTTGTCCAAATTCCATATATTCAAGTTGTTTAATCATAAAATTCCAAGATACATTATCAAAGGCCTTCTGGGCGTCCAAAAAAATTAGGGCCACTTGTTTGTCATTGTGAGTTTTGTAATATTCAAGAATGTCTAATATTATTCTTATGTTATTCCTTAATTGTCTCCCTGGGAGAAAGCCATTTGGTCAGAGTGTATAAATTGGTTTAGGTAGCTTTTATTTCTATTTGCTAGAATAGAACTGAAGATTTTATAGTCTTCATTGAGTAAAGAGATGGGTCTATAATTTGCTATATCCGTGGGGTCAGTGTCTTTTTTGGCTATTAGGGCTAGGTTCGCTTCTGTCCAGGATGCGGGAATTTTACCTTTCTCAAAGGCCTCGTTTAGAACTTCTAGCAGGGTCTCTTCCATTTTTGGTGGAAGGTCTTTGTATAATTCACTTGGGAGGCCGTCTGGGCCAGGGGCTTTCTTTATTTTTTGTCTTTTTATCGTCTCTTTTAATTCAGTGATGGAACTTATCACTCAGCTGTTTTCTCCAACCTCTTATTATTTTATTATTAAGAATCGATCAATGATGTTTGATCCTGGACAGATGAGAGATAATGATTGCAATGGTTTATGATAGATTGGGAGCCATTGTGGACTGTCTGTGTGTAAATTACAAGAACAGATTGCACACAGAGAAGTTTAATTTTGTGGTTGGTCTTACTTGTTAATGTCTTTTTAAAGAGTAAATAGAGGGTAGGTCAAATTATTTATGGCCAAAGAGGGCTGTAGAAGTTTATAAACTCTAGGCCTATTTTGCAAGGGAGGGGAATTGTTATTGTTCAAATTTATTTATCAGTACTTATCTAAGGGAGACAATTTATGTTATGTTCAGGTTTTTATTTACTATTTGTTTCTCATGCATATTTTTTTTAAAAAAACTTGTCCGTTTTTGAATTTATTTCTTTTTCTTTCCTTTTTATTTTGTTTTTTTCTGTTGAAGTTTGTATTTTAATTTTGGAATAAACTTTTTTAAAAATAATTTTAAAAAAGGAAATTGCAAACTCTTTAGTTGGTTTTGGGACAGTATTTATCCTAGAATTTCCTCCTTTGATATGAGCCCTCATACTATGACCTTGATACGACCTCTCATGGCAACTACCATTATGACCTATGACTTGCTGTTTATATGTACACTGTGAGCTTATGCACCAGAAAATATCACACTTGGCCAACAAAGAGTCTTATTCTACTTTATATCCTCCTGGTTTGGGGCCAAACAACCAAGAACAGAGTCTCATAAAATATTTTTTAATAATACATTTTATTAATTTTTGTAATAACAAAAACATAACACAACATATACAACATATAACACAACATACACAACATATAACACAGTGTTCAGTGACCTGCATGCCCTCCACCAGACAACATTCAAAGCCCACCACCAAAATGAGCGTATACCTTATATAAAAAACCTTTTATAGTCTGCGGAGAGGGGCGGCATACAAATCTGATTAAACTAAACTAAACTTTTAAACTAAGATCAATATATTTATTTACATATTATAAAGTAATTCCAATTTATTCTTCGTAGCTTGGTCTCGAATTCTACTAGCCATGTAACCTCTAACCCTTCCCCACCGTCCCATCAGTTCTTGCAATTTATTTTCATTAACCATATAGAATTCTTTATTGGCCAAGTGTGATTGTGTTGGTGCAGATGCTCTCAGGGGACATAAAAGAAAAGAGACATTTGTCAAGAATCATGTGGTAGAACACTTAATGATTGGCATAGGAGTCAAATAAGCAATGAAGAAACAATCAATATTAATTAAAATATTCATTTTATATCCATAATTTCAAACTGAGTGTAGTCCACCATGTACTGGTGCCAGTTTTGGATGGTCCATTTTGTTGCATCCTTCCAACCACTTGGGTACTCTCTATAGCTGCTTCTTTAACTTCTCCAACTTCTCCCATTTAATTCCTTTTTACTAATACTGCCATTTCCTTGGCAATTGTCTAGTTTATATTTAACATCCTATTAGTTTCCTCTTGCACCTCTCTCCAGAATTTTTGCACTGCTACAGATTCCCAAAACATTTGCATAAACACCTCTCTCTCTCCTGGCATCTATGCCAACAGGCGCCCTTAACATTTCAATAAAAGTCCAATACACAAGTTGTGCAGGTGTATGATACCATTTATGTAAAAATTTTCTCCTCGTTTCTGTTTTCATTATTATTATTATTATTATTATTTAGATTTGTATGCCACCCTTCTAGGGGTGGCTCACAGAATAATTATAGAAACAAAGCGTACAAAACAAATCTAATACATTAAAAACTGCAGCTAAAACCCCGATATATTACTCATTCAGACAATCCAATCCCACCACGCATCACATTTCTTGGTCAGGGGGGCAAGATCTAATATCCCCTCCACTATATTCTTCATCTCTTGTACATCTATTTGTTGTTCACTTTGCCCCCTTCTAGTTAATCCCTGGATCACACATCCATCTGCCTGCATTAGCATCCTGTATATATTACTTGCAGGCAAGTAGCGTGTCATAAAATAATACAACCATATAATTATCTTGGCATTAATAGTCCCTAAGATAGTAAATCCAACCAGGAAGTGGTTTTTACAGGGTTTTTATTTCTTTATGATGTTTTATGAGTACGTATCTTTTTATGTCTATACAGGTATGTGTGCATTGGCCTTCCGCTATATCCCATTAAGACCTCTGGTTGACCATGGTGAGCATAGGTGGACTGCAGAAATGTTTGGCCTGACCTGGCATTGGGATCTTCTTGGGTCCCACTTTACAAGGTCTTGGTAAGGACACACTTGGAATGTTGTGTTCAGTTTTGGTTCCCATGACATTTTAAAAATGATGTTGAAGAGAAAGGCCAAACTCAAGACAAGGGCAGAGCAATAGACTTTATTATCAAGGGAGGGCCAACTCCTTCCGAAAGAGAGAAACAAGATTAGAGGAACCAACTGCTTGACATTCAACTGGTCTTTGTGGCCAAAGAAGATTTACGCATGGAGAAGTTGGAGTCAAAAGACCTCAGCTCGGGCTTCCAATCCACGTGGAGCCCTGCAAACTCCATCTCCAGACTTGAGTTAAGCAGCGTTCCATTTGCAGAGAAACGGAAGTCTGTAGTTGCAGTTCAGATTGTCCCAAGTCACGTACCCTGAAAGGAAGGAACACGGGTGTTGGTCATCTCTAGAGTCTAACGTGGCATCACAATTCGACGGCTTGCAGATTCTCTTCTCTCAAACACATCTGCCTGTCCACTCATTGGTGTGGTCAAGTACAAATAGCTCCAGTACACAAGAATCCAGTCAACTAACCATTGCAAAGGTACAAAGACTCTACAGAGATGGCACATTTAACTCCACCTTCCAGCTCCCCTCATCTAAGCCTGACCATCTCAGAAGGGCCCGTTTTCGGTGGCCGACTCCCTCGCCTAGAACTGTCTTCCTGCCGAGCTACAACAGACTCGACTCTTTCATAAAGGCAGCTAAGACCCGGCTCTTCCTCCAAGCACTGGGCTCTCTGCTTGGGGGATTCTGGGAGTTGAAGGCCACACTTCTTAAAGGGGCTAATCTTGAAAAACACTGTATTAATCTATTCTTTCCAGATTGCTGTTGTGGCACATCTGGGTTACTTATTGAGATGAAGTGCAATTGATGTTTTAGGTTTTGTGGTTATATGCCACTCAGAGTCCCTTTGATTGGGCTGGCTGACCATGTAAATGTCTGAAATGAAATGAGGAATTCACAACCTCTCCAGCTGTGACAGTGAATGAGAAATAGCGGAAAGAAGCTGTTAGATTGTGTTGCCTCTGCGACAAATGCTGGGATGAGGAGCTGTCATTTTCTGAGACTCTAGAAATGTCTAACTTTTGCCTGCTAAGGGTCTCCCATAAGTACTTAAAATCAGCCACCCCAAAAAAGCCTCCTTCAATTTGAGCCTTATTCCCAGGCTCTGTATGTATATCTCCCCTTCCCTTCTCCCCTTCCCTTTTCCATCGTTTCCCTCCCCTTTTCCCTTTCCCTTCCCTGTCTCTCCCCCCTCCCCTCCTTTCCTGCAATTCCAATGCAAACTCCAACCCCACTAAGGAACGGAGGCTTTTCATACTGACCAGATTGAGCAGAGAGGCCTGCACAGAGGTTGTTGTAGCCGCTAGGTTTGTTATAGCTCCAACTTCTAAACCTGGATGGGGATCTGTCAATCCAGCGCCATCCAACATTCTGTACAATGCAGAATAAAACACATTGAGGTGGGTGAGTAGGGGACGTGGGGAGGGGGAGAAAGAGAGAGATTTTCCAATTCTGCATATAGTTTACATTAATTCAAAGGGGGGGGGGGTCCAAGTAAATAGGATTTTCTGCAAACATGAACCACACACCTATCACGCAGTTAAATTCTTTGGGTGCATGAAGTTTTGTATAAGCCCAAGTGCTGCTGCTGTTGCTCTTGCTATGCCCAGAATCCAGGATTTCTGGGGCTACAAAGACACCTGAGCCTTTGAGCCACGACCCAGCTGGGAAGCATCATCAGTGCTAGAAGGGAGTGTGGGAGGAGGAGGAGGAGCGGTGGAGGAGGGGAGGAGGAGAAAGAGGGGGGGCTATGGGGTCCTTGGAGCTCTCTGAGCTTGGCTATTTCCTTGAAGACCTTTGATGACCCAACTGGGAAACACCATCAGTGCTAGAAGGGAGTCGGGTTTGCTGACTTTACAACCAAGAAATAAACCACACCCCAATCCAGGAACTCCCACCTCAGACAAAGAAGGTAAACATCAGCCCACTCCCACCAACACTGGCAGGCCAAGCCACTTGCATATAAAGCAGAGAGCAACCCTCCCTCCCTTCTAGCATTGAAGCTATTACCTAGCTGGGTAGAAAAGGGGGTGGGGAAATGAAGGACCCCGTAGACAGTCACTTCCCTTTTGGTGGGGGGTCACTCCTGTGGATATAACCTAAAATCACATTTGTCTCCTTTTTTGGCAGCCACATCACGTCCAAGTGGCTCCCTTCGTGTGACATAGTTTTTATTTCCTAGGAAAAGAACTTTGCATCGCAAACTGTTACATTCATACCATTTGTCAAACTCATCAAGATCCTTTGGGTGCTGACTTTCTTGTGTGGACTTGGACTCACAACTTCTAGGGGACTTTGAGAGTTGACATCTACGGCTGTGAAAAGGGGGAACGTTGAAAAACACCACTCTAAGGAGCGGAGACCCAGGGGGGGCAGTTGGCCTGCTCTGGTCTCTGGGGTGGGAAAGAGTTGGGCAAGGCTTAGCCACTGAACAAGGACAACCAGTTGAGCAACTCCTTCCACTTCTTCCTTCAAAGCAACAGTGAAAATATTGACAAGCCAAAGACCCAGGAATAATTCTAGCGTTTGTCAGCTAGGTTATTGTGCCCAGTTCCGGCTATTGTGTTTTAGGATGGACACTGACAAATTGAAGAGCCTTCCGAGCTATCAAGATGACAATGTACTGAGAAAGGAATCTTTAAGTTGGAAACATGACATATGTTTATCTTGGAGAAGATAATGTTGTTTATTTATTTTATTTTTATTTTATTTGTTTTGTCAAGTACACATTGGTAGTATACAAAGATATAACAATGTTGTTATCGCCAGGCATGGGGGAACTAAGACATCTCCCCCAGGCTTATTATATTTCATGTTTGATATGTATGTGCTGTATGGTTTTTAATTGTTGAGGTTTTTATATATTTTATTATTAGATTTGTTCCATTGTTATACTGTTTTTATTACTGTTGTGAGCCGCCCCGAGTCTTCGGAGAAGGGTGGCATACAAATCTAATAAATTATTATTATTATTATTATTATTATTATTATTATATTATTATTAATCTGATAACGCAAGATGAAACAACATGGAAGTTAAAATGGCAAAATAAACCAGGAAGATGGCTGGCATATAAATTAGCCAAGGAAAAAGCCGCTAGGATGATAGACACACTTTATGACCACAAAGGAGAAATAAAGACAAAAATTGAAACAAGAGGAAAACCTCCTGCGTACCAAATCCAACCGTGCCTTCTACAGCTTTGCAAATAACAAACTCAAGGACTCAAGACCCATCCCACCACTAACAGGACCCAACAGCAAAGAATGCCATGATGAATCAACCAAAGCCAACCTCTTCAATACAGGGTGTCCCTTTTACATCCTGTGGACTTCAACTCCCAGAATTCCCAAGCCATGCTGGAAATGAATGGATTAGGAATGCTGGGAATTGAAGTCCACAGGTCACTAAAGGGCCATAGTTGTTCATCTCTGCTCTTTGCTGTAGGGCTTCCTTAAGTCAGGGGTAGGCAAAGTTGGCTCTTCAATGACTTGTAGACTTCAACTCCCAGAATCCCTGATCCAACCACGCTAGCTCAGGAATTCTGGGGGTTGAAGTCCACATGTCACTGAAGAACCAACTTTGCCTATCCCTGCCTTAAGTTCTTACATTGCTAAACAAGGAGATGTTAGTTTTCACAGCTGAATTGAACCTGTATCACCTTCAGGGAATGCTTCTCACTAATTAGCTCGTTAGTGTCAAGAACACTTAATTGGCAAAGTTCGATCAGGAAGTTTCTCAACTCTGCTCCTTCATTTGAGATTTTATGTGAACCTTGAAAAAGCCTCCTGGGGAGCCTGTTACTGGGGTGGAATTAGCACTGGGGAGATGGCATTGTCAATCAGGTTGTTGTTTCTGGAAGGATTAAACAAGGTGCAAAGGGAGTTGTTAAGTCTCTTGTCACAATCACAGCCATCGGGTCTCCTGGGCTTCTTGAGTTCTTCCATGGGGAGATGCCATCAACTTAACCATTCTCTTCTTTGGGCATGAAAAGCAGAGAAAAACTTAGGCATTCTCCCAAACCAACATCTTCACCTGGCCCCAAGGTGGGTTTGTTTTCTGAGATCAACATGAAACTACAAAGTTGTAGGCAGTAGGATATATATGCCATGAGTAACAGATATGTAATTAAGCACTATTGACAATATTTACTAGATGATATATACATAGATGAGGTTGGTTCTTTTTTGGTGGGGAGAAAAATAATTAAGAAAAAAAATCTTAATTAATAATAATAATAATAATAATAATAATAATAATAATAATAATAAGTAAAAGTAAAATCCTACACCTAGGTAAGACATACATATAAACTGGGTGAAACCACACTCCACAGCAGTGACTGTGTGATGGATCTTGGAGTCTTGGTGGACAACCAACTAAACATGAGCCAGCAATGTGCAGCAGCAGCAGCCAGAAAGGCCAATACAATCCTGCGTAGCAGAGGGATACAATCTAGGACTAGGGCGGTACTAATACCACTCTATAAAGCCTTACTTAGACCACACCCAGTTTTGGTCACCACACTACAAAAAAGACATTGAAACTCTAGGGAAAGTGCATAAAAGAGCAACCAGGATGATAAAGGGACTAGAAACAAAAACAAAATAAGAATGGTTGCAGGAACTAGTCTAGCAGAGGGGTCCCCAAACATGGCAACTTTTAAGACTTGTAGACTTCAACTTCCAGAATTCCTTAGCCTGCATAGCTGGCTGGAGAATTCTGGGAGTTGAAGTCCACAAGTCTTAAAAGTTGCCACGTTTGAAGACCTCTGGTCTATCAAATGGAAAGACCAGGGGAGATGTAATCTTCCAATACTTGAGAGGCTGCCATAGGGAGGAGGGAATCACATTATTTTCCAAAGCACCTAAAGAAGGCCAGACAAGGAACAATGGATGGAAGCTGACCAAAGAGAGATTCAACCTGGAAATAAGGAGGAACTTTCTGATGGTGAGAGCGGTCAACCAGTGGAACGGCTTGATTGCGGAGGTTGTGAACGCCCCAACACTTGGGACTTTCAAGGGGAGATTGGACTGCCATTTGTCTGAAATAATGTAGGGACTCCTAGATGACCTTCAAGGTCCTTTCCAGCTCAAATAAATAATAAAACTCTGCAAGAATACAACCAAGCTCAGAGAGCACCACGGATACTGCATTTCAACCCTGAGCTATGGCCACATGGAGCCATATTGGAGGGCACGCGAGGCGTTGCCCTATGACAGCTCCAGCGCATATGCGCGCCCTGGCCAGCTGATTTCCAGCCTTGGGGAAGGCCGTCTTCGCCCTCTGGAGGCTTCGGGGAAGCTTTCTGAAGCCCTGGAGTGTGAAAAAAAGTCCAACAGGCAAATTCTACATTCAGAAAAGAGACTTCCGATTTTGCCCGTTGTGCTGTTTTTCACACTCCAGGGCTTTAGGAAGCAAAATACAGCACAATGGGCAAACTGGAAGTCCATTTTCCGAACTTCCGGTTTGGCCGTTTTTCACCGTCCCTTGAACCAAAAAAGGTTCACCATCACTGTTCCATCTCTCCAGTTTGCTTTGATCTCCTTCATAAACAGATGTAATCCACCTCAGCTTTGCAAATTCACTGCAATTTATAATAGAAACCACATGGTGTAAGGCTGGGAAGTTGCAATCCTCCAGAGAGGGGCGGCATACAAGTCTAAATTATTATTATTATTGTTGTTGTTGTTGTTGGTTATATTATTATTAAAACTGATAGTTACAGAAGTTCCCAACTCTGCTATTTCACTTTTAATAAACACTTCCCTGCTGAAGTGTTGACAAAAATTGGCATCTCAAATTAGTAAACCTTGTGTAAAACACTATCACTTTGGTTAATCTAACTCAAGAAATCTCATGTTCTCTTCTTTCAATTTAGACAGAGTTTTTATCCTCAGGAAATAATCCTTCTTCGCCTTTTTGACTATTATGATTTTTTTTAAAACGTCAAGGAGGATTTGAACACACAGTTGGGGGTTAAGGCATCAAGCTAGAAAGTGAGAGCCCATGAGTTCAAGCCCCACCATGGCCACGAAATAGCCAAGGGGGTGAATTTGTGAGTTCTAGTACCGCCACCTTGGGCCTGACAGCCAGCTTGAGGGGTTTTGGGCCAGCCACTCTGTCTCAGACAAACCTACTCCATGGTGTTGTTGAGAGGAAAAGAGGAGCGTCAGAAAATTGTTGTGTTGGGTAGATTCGCCACCTTGAGTTATTTGTAAAAATAATAAAGGCAGGAAAGTAATAAAATATAAAAAATATAAATTAAATGAAATTAATATTAAACAACAAAATATAAACAATGTAAATAAAATGAATATAAAACAATAAAATAAAAATAATCACAGCTCAATTCCCATGCATGATTTAAAATATCCTGCGATTGGGCATTTTTTACGGCCACCTGGGCCCTTAATTGCTCCTGCAAAGCCTCTCGCTGGCATCTCTACAGTCTCCTTGACAATTGGGTAACGTTTTGCCACTCACTCTCAGATTCAGGGACACTTTGTCTTCATCTAGCAATTTTATTTTTATGCCACTAAGAAAATTTGTAAGACACACACAACTGACCCACAGTCAGCCTACAGAAATAAAAACCCCATAAAAAAATCAATAAACCCTGAACCAACAGGAATAACTTACCAATATGATAAATAACTTTGGAGAATGCGTGGCCCAAATAGGCAGGCCTGGAGGCCGTGATCACCATTATTTTATCATGGCCAAATTGGGCTTGATTTGTATTGGGTAGTTTTATAGGGTTTCATAATCGGGTTTCAACTATTTTTTTAGCATTAATATTTGACTTTTTACCATTGTATGATATTTTATATTGTTGTAAGCCGCCCTGGGTCCCATGGAATTGGGCAACGTGGAAGTCAAATAAATTAAATATGGACTCTGGGCAAATACCGTATTTTTTGGATTATAAGACGCACCTTAATTTTTAGGGGAGAAAAATAGGGAAGAGAATCTGTTTACCAGGGGTTCATCTGGCTAACGTCCTTAGTCTGGTCAGCTTCAGCACATTATTTTATCCCCTGGTGAAGGGCTTTAAAAAAACCTCATTTGGGGAGAGTAACCATGAAAGAGCTTGCAAGCCAGTAAGAGCTGGGAACATCGCTAGCACCTGGAAAGAAACATTTGAAGCAAAACCCTGCAAAGACTCAGGGCTTGGAAAACATTTTCTGCAGAGAGTAACAGTGAAAGAGCTTGCAAGCGGGTAAGAGCTGGGAACATTGTTGGCACCTGGTTAGGGCTGGAAAGAAACTTATTCAGAACAAGTCGAGCAATGAGAAAACCCCTGCAAAGACTCAGGGCTTGGAAAACATTCTTCCCAGAGAGTAACAATGAAAGAGCCTGCAAGGGAAGAGCTGGGAGGGGGAAGCTACATTCAGAGTATAAGACTCACCCAAATTACCAGAGGAAAAGGGTGCATCTTATACTCCAAAAAATACGGCATCTCTCGGCTTTCTGGGGAAGGTCAGGCACGCGGTGTGAAGCCCGTCCACTGAACAAGGATGTAGTGGACTTTCCAGTCTAGAAAGCGACTGAGTCCCCTTGGCTGGCAGGAGAGAGACTCATTAATGATCTAATTTCTGTGTTGGTTTCCAGGGTGAAAAACCCTTTGTTGCCTTCGCAGCTGGTAATCAATATTTTCTGTCTTCATGGCGGGAATGCCAAGGCGGAACAGATGACGTCATTCCTCAAGGTTTCCGAAATAAAGCAACTTTCTTGGGCTCAACACTTTAGAGCAGTGGTTCTGAACCTGGGGGTCGGGACCCCTTTGGGGTGGTCAAAGGACCATTTCACAGGGGTCGCCTAAGACTACGTGGAAAAAGACAAACCCCCCTGGTGTCAGGAACTAAAGCTTCTATTCTGGCACCTTGGGACATATTTTTACATTCCGACCAATCAGGTCTTTACAGTGGGGGGTGTCCCTCTGACCTTCCTGCCAATCAGCTTCAAGCTCTGTGGGGAGAATTGGCGCTAGACTTATGGTTGGGGGCCACCACAACATGAGGAACTGTATTAAGGGGTCATGGCATTAGAAACTGAGAGCCAGTGCTGGAAAGTAATAAAATTAGGAGGACAAACTCCAAAGAAGGAGATGTTGCTTGGAGGGCTACAAGGGAGGAGCTTTCTGGGGTCCTTTGCTGGACAACCCAGAGGCTTAAGGCACGGCCGTCCATCCTTGGCAACCTTTAAGACTCCCGGACTTCAACTCCCAGAATTCTCCAGCCAGTTATGCAAGAGGTCAGAGGTCTCAAGCCCAAGGTGGAGAGAAATCACATCTGTCTTACAGCTGCCTGGGGCACGGCTGCCCCCCTTCCATGTGTAAATCCACAAGGAGAAAGGCCCTTTGGCACGTGGGCGGAATCTGCCCCAGAAACCAGTAGCCATAAGAGTCAAGAAATGTTCTAAGTCCTCTACCTAAAGTTGCCTGGAAGTTGAGCCCTGGCAACTGCACGTCCAGTTCTTCTTAGAAGAATCAGAATTAATTAAACTAAAATTAATTCTAACTCTCCAAGTTCCCCCAGTTCTTCTTGGAAGAATCGGAATTAATTAAACTAAAATCATTTCAAGTCCTCCCAGTTCTCCTTAGATGTCCAGATAGTAGCCCAAGGCCATTCTAGATTGGAGGCCGGTCTGCCCCTGTGGGGGTCCCACCTTGGGGACATCATCCTCAGTCCCAGGCGCTTCAAGAGACCCAATGCAGGCTCCCCCTCCGTGAAACCTCCCAGGGAAGGGGAGGGTCCGTGAACACGCACGTCTTTGGCATCGGAAGAGAGGCAAAGACCCCCGTCCATTGGGCGTCTCCCAACGGAAACAGTTTGCAGGCTGCTGTGAATCCTCCGCTCGCGAGGACCTCCTCCTGGCCATGGCAGGGGACATCCCTGAGAAGAACTTCAAGGTGGTGAATCCTGCTCCGTCTAGCCGTCTTTCAAGTGGCAACCGATGGCCACCTGAGCGCCAACTGCTTCTCTGCGGAGCTGTGGCTCCTCGTGTCGGTACCACTGCTCTTCACTGAAGTCTGGGAAGAAGAAGGCAATTTCCTTGCTGGCTGAGGCTGCAGAGTCTGCGGGGGGAGGAGAGAACAGAAGAACAGAGTCGGAAGGGGCCTGAGAGGTCATCTAGCCCAACCCCCTGCTCAGGAAGGAGACCCTACACCCGTGATGGCAAACCCATGTCACGGATGCCACAGGTGGTGCGCAGAGCCACATCGGAGGGCACGCGAGACTTTGCCATGTTTGGCCTTGAGAAAGGCTGTTTTTGCCCTCCAGATGCTGCAGGGAAGGTTCCCAGAAGCTCTGGGGGCAAAAAATTAAAAGGCCCAACGGGCAAATGGGAAATTCAGAAAACACAGCTCCTGTTTGCCCATTGTGCTGTTTTTTGCCCTCCGGAGGGTTCAGGGAAGCTTCCTTTACCCCTGGAGTGCAAAAAAACAGCACAACAGGTAAACAGCAAGTGCGTTTTCTGAACTTCTGGTTTGCCTATTGGGCTGTTTTTTGCACTCTGGAGCTGCAGGAAGCTTCCTGAACCCTCTGGAGTGCACAAAACAGCACAACAGGCACAGTGGAAGTCTGTTTTTCTGAACTTCCGGTTTGCCCGTTGGGCTATTTTTTCATGTCTCAAAAGCTTCAGTGAGGCCTATGCAGTGGGACTGGGGGGGGGGGATTTTGCACATGCGCTGGGGCAGTTTGGGGGACATGGGTGGGAGGGAGGAAAGAACTATGGGCACACACACACACCAACACACACACACACTCCCTTTGACACATGAACTAAAAAATGTTTGCCCTCACTGCCCTACACTATTCTGGACAAACAGCTGTCCAACCCTCCAGCGCTGAAGCTTTGCCCACAACTTCAAGAGCCCCCCTGCGCCCCCCCTGGGGCTCACCTGAGCCATGCACGGTGTTGCGGGTGTCGGTGAGGCCCAAATTCCCACGGATGGACTCCGGGGCCATGTGCCGGGCACGGTACACCTTGGTGGGACCCATCAGTGACCTCCAGCGCGTGATGGCTTCCTCGTGAGCCAGGATATAAACCCTCATGGGGCCACTGAAAACGCCAGGAGAGATAAATGCAGGAGACTCCCTGGTCTCTGTGTGTTTCGACATCCCTTCGCTCAAAGTCTCCTTCCCTTCCTTCCTTCCTTCCTTCCTTCCTCCCTTCCTTCCTTTTTTCCCTCCCCTTTTTCTCTCCTTCTCTTCTTTCCTCCTCCCTCCCTCCCTCCCATCCCATCCCCTTCCTCCCTTCCTCCTCCCTTCCTTCTTTCCTTCCTTCCTTCTTTCCTTTTTTCCCTCCCCTTTTTCTCTCCTTCTCTTCTTTCCTCCTCCCTCCCTCCCTCCCATCCCATCCCCTTCCTTCCTTCCTTCCTCCTCCCTCCCTTCTTTCCTTCCTTTCCTTTCCCTTCCCTTCCCTCTATTGATCTTTCCTCCCCTCCCTCCCTCACCTAGATCACCCCACCCACCCCCCAATCTGGAATATCAACAGAGAAAGCGCTTAGATCTACAGTGACCCTGGACAGTTCCTCAAGCTTCATAGAATCATTTCTGGCTATTTATGCAACTGGTCTTCTACTGCCTCCTGGTGGTCAATGCAACACAATACAACACACCTAACCTTTTTTACTAGGCGCCACTCATCCATCCAAATGCATTAATTAGTGCAATTCTCTGTCTCTGTGAGGTCTTCTCCCCACCAGCTCTGGACCTACCTGGACATGAACTCCACCAGCCTCTGGTAGAAAAAGCGCCCTGGAGGAAGAAGAAGAAGGACTTCTGAGAAAGAACAGGTCCTGCTCTGCTCGCTCCCCACCCTGCTGGACCTCAATGAGAACAAGACGGAGATGCTGATGCGCTCCAAAGTGGGTCGGATCCAGCATGGGGGGGCCCAGCACATCAGCTCAAACCAAGGCTTAGAACCGCGATGGGGAACCTCTGGCACACGTGTCTCATGGAGCCACGTCAGAGGGCAGGTGAGACTTCGCCATGTCTCTGCACCCTGGCCAGCTGTTGGGAACGGCCATTTCGTCCTCCAGATGCTTCAGGGAACCTTCCTTGAAGACCCCGAGGCAAAAAAAAATATTCCCCCAACGGTCAATCCAGAAGATTGGGAAAATGCCCCCCTGATTTGCCCTTGTCCTTCTTTTTCACTCCGGAGGGTCCAGGAGGCCCCAGAGGGCAAAAAACAGCACAACGGGCAAAGCGAAAGGGCTTTGTCCAAACTCTTCCACTTTGCCTGTTTGGGCATTTTTTTCACCTACCAGGCTTCAGAAAGGCCTGGGCACATGCACTTGGGGGGCAGCGCAGGGGGGAGGTTTACACATGTGTTGGGGGGGAGGGCACGCATGCTAGCACACCTACCAACACCTCTTTTGGCACGCGAACCCCAAAACGGTTCCCCATCCCTGGCTTGGAAGGACATTGTGGACTCCAGCTTTGATTCCTGAACCCAGGATGCCATTTGACCCACAGAAAGGACCCGGAGGAAGGGTCTGACCCATGCTATTCTTCAGCCCCACTGAAGGCATGAGGACCTGCCCATACCTGGATCAAGTTCACCCAGGAGGATTCTCAGCTCCATGAGGAACATGGACAAGATCCACACGAGGAAGCCCAGATTGGAATCTTGAGAAAACTGGAGATTATTTCTTCAAAATGGGGGCTCGGGGTTTCTAGGTTCCCCCCCCCCCATGGACTTTCTTTCTCTGGGAATGATGCCATTCAAAGAGGCAGGAGGTCAGAATGCATCTTGTTGGGGGAGGCAATCTTCTCCTGGACAAGTCCCTGCACCTCTTTGCATTGTCATCCATCAAGTTACATCTCACAGGGTATTGGAGAAGACAGAACCTTGCTGGATGGGGACCTCCTGACTGCCTCGTGGGTGGTTCATGTCATTCACTTGGGGTAACTGTTTTCTCCAGGGTTGATCAAGGATTGTCACGTCTGGTGCCTACAGAATGTCATGTCCTTGTCTTATCGTGGTTTGCCAGCAATAGACCTGACAGTCTTCTGTCTCCACAGGGAATGAAGACCCTTGGGGTGCAGAAAGCCTCAGGCCACCTGAGGAACTCTGAACTGGATCGAACCTGAGGTCCATCTGCCCCAGCTTCTCCACCGGCCAATTGGGCTGCATTGGGGAGGCTCTCAAGACTGGACTGGAGGACAAGAGACCCTCCCCCAGCCTTTCCCTGTCCCCGGGACGTCAGCCCCTACTGCCCCTAAGCCCCCACACCAACCTGAGTGCTCCTGGTAGAACCTCTGACTGTCCTGCTTACTCCAGAGAAGGTCCTTCGTGCGGACGATCAAGAACCTGTGGCTCAGGATGGTTTCATGCACGGCCTGAGAGGGGGAAGAGAAAGACCTTTAAGGGGAGGGTCAAGGGAGGTCCTCGGTCGTGCAGGTCATTGTGCAGGCCCTGAGTCTGCGGAGAAGGGCAGCACAGGAATCCAACCCAATAGATGAATATTTGCCCCAAAGGTGCTTTTTGCTTCCCCTCCCCCCCCAGGAGGCGACTGAAAAGGAGAAAGGAGGGAAAAGCCAATCTCCCCCCAGTTTGAATTTCCAGAGCCTGGGGAAAGAGGACCTGGCTGTGACTCTGGGCAAGACTGGACTTTCTGCTTCTCCTCCTCCTCCAAGAAGAGTCCAGACTTTAAAGAAAATGAAACTAATTCTCCAGCTCTTGGGTGTAGAGTCTGCAGGGTTAGAAAGTTAGCACAGCCCTGAAGGAAAGGAGGAAAATAGAAATGTATTGTGATGAGTGTAAATAGAAGGTAGCTGGGACAGGTAAATGTGCTCCACACTTTGGAGCAGTGGTTCTCCGCCTGGGGCTGGGGACCCCTTTGGGGTGGTCGAAGGACCGTTTCACAGGGGTCACCTGAGGCCACGTGGAAAAAGACAAATGGATGACCTGTCTATCTGCAGCTTCAGGGGGCGTTTTCAAGCCCCCTATAATGCATCTCAGCTTGAAGGCTCCAAAACACAATTGAACTAATCCAGGGCTCCTCAAACCTCGTCCCCTTTAATACTTGTGGACTGCAACTCCCAGAGTCCCTCAGCCAGCCATGGACGATAGAGTCGGAAGAGGCCAGAACGGTCACCTAAAGCCGGCTGAGGGATTCTGGGAGTCCAGCCGTCTTAAAGGGCCCAAGGCCGGAGCCCCCAGGGCGCCCTCCTTACCTGCAGCACCAGCGGGTGGGCCATGGCGTCGGGCTTGGCGATGGCCAGCGTGAGCTGCAGGGCCTGGCGGAGTCCCGGCCAGGACACGCGCATCTCGCCTGGCAGCGGGGGGAAGGAAGAGCGTCTCTCGCTGCAAAAGAGACGCGCGCGGGCGCCCCGGCACGCCCCCCTTCCGGGGAGGAGACGCCCTCGCACGCCCCTCCCGCCAGGCCCCGACGGAAGCCGGAGGGGGCCGCAACGCTCTTGAACGCGTTTGCACGCTGCCTGCGTCCCCCGTCCCCCCCCCCCAAGCCCGGCACACAGGCGCGCAAGGGGAAGCGGGGACACTTTGGCCCGGTTCTGCAAAGGGGAGCGGGGAAGCCCCCGGGGAGGCTTTTGCACACTTCCTTTGCACGCCCTGCGCTCCCCCCCCCCCTTTTTAAAGGGCTTCCCAAGGGGGCGCTTTTTGCACGCTGCCTCCCTGCCCTGGTTGGCAGACCTCGGTGACCCCCCCCCGTCCCCCTTATTTTTCAGGGCTTGCAAAGGGGAGAGGGGGGCGTTTTGCACACTTCCTTTGCCAAACAGCGCTCTCCCCCCCCCTTTGCACACTTTGCACGCCCGGCGTCTCCTTTTTTGCACACCTTGCACCCCAGTGCCTCCCTTTTGCACACTTTTTTTGCACGCCCGGCGCTCCCTATTTTGCACACTTTACAGTCCCGGTGCCTCTTTTGCACGCCCGGCGTCCTCCCTGTGCAGGCAGAGGGCGGGGGTGGGGAGCGGGGCCCGCGCGCAGCATCCGGCCGGTCGCCTGGCAGCCGGGGCGGCGTCTGTCGGGCGGAGGGAGGGGAGGCGCCCGCGGGCGCAGCGTTGCCAAACCCCTTCCGTCTCCCCTCGGTCTCTGGCATGGCGCAGGCGGGGGGGGGCGGGGGAGCGGGGACCCCCCCAACGCCGCCCTGGACCAGGACAAGTACGACGCCGAGGAGAACGTCAAGATCATCTGCCTGGGCGACACCGCCGTCGGGAAGTCCAAGTGAGTGGGGGGGCGCCCTCCCTCCCTCCCTCTCCCCCCTCCTTACAGAGGGGGGGCTCCTCCCCCGACACCCCCCCAGGGCAGAGCCGGGAATTGCGCCACCCAAGCCCCCCCCCCGGAAGAATAACGGAAGGGACCTCGGAGGTCATGTAGCCGACCCCCCCCCCCCCTGCTCAGGCAGCCCAGCCCCTTTGGAGCCCCTCCTGCATCGCCCCCTCCCCGAGGAGGATGAGGAGGATAATAATTTATTAGATTTGTATGTCGCCCCTCTCCACAGACTGGGGGCAGCTCACAACAATGTGACAAATCTAATATTTAAAAGAAAGCATCTAAAAGCGCATCATTTAAAAACCATACAAGACAAGCACACCATACATAAAACTCTATAAGAATGGGGGAGATGTCTCAATTGCCCCATGCCTGGCGATATAGGTGGGTCTTAAGCAATTTACAAAAGACAGGGAGGGTGGGGGCAGTTCTGATCTCTGGGGGGAGTTGATTCCAGAAGTCCGGGGCCGCCACAGAGAAGGCTCTTCTCCTGGGCCCCACCAGATGACATTGTTTAGTCGACGTGACCCAGAGAAGGCCACCTCTGTGGGACCTTATCGGCCGCTGGGATTCGTGCAGCAGTAGACGGTCCCAGAGATATTCTGGTCCAATGGTCCGATGCCATGGAGGGCTTTATAGCTCATTACCAACACTTTGAATTGTGACCAGAAACTGATCGGCAACCAGTGCAGGTCGCGGAGTGTTGGAGAGATGTGGCCGAATCTAGGTAACCCCACGATAACTCTCGCGGCCGCATTCTTATGGGTGGGGGCATCACAAGTGGGAGGACCCACCAACTTCCCGAATGCTCCTAGACCAGCTGCTCCAGGGGGCCTGTTTGGATGACCTCTAAGGCCAGAGCTGATTGGGGGCTTCTGGGAATTGAAGTCCCACCCTCGCAGCTGAGAGTCCAAAGGGTGATGGATGGGGGTCACACACACACACACACACACACACACACCTTCTTTGGGGTTCAGGTCAGGTGAGGTTGCTGACCAACTGAGCACAGGAATCCGATGGTCATTGAAGCAGGTTTTGGTGCTTTGGGCAGTGGGGGCAGGGGTCACATCCCCCTGAAAGATTGTGGTCAGGCTTGTTCGGGACATTACGGCTGGGAAGGGAAATAATTAGCAGCCGTTAAAATAAAAGAGGTTTTTGGGCAGTGATGGGCTCCTACGGGAACGGTCAGGAACACAGCTCCAGTAGCAAAATGTGGAGCCCCACCCCAGAGCCCCCAATTTGCACTGAAAGATGTTGAAACAAAATGCATAAGCCACGGCCAAAGTGTGGTCGTAAAAATTTTGGTAGCCCATCACTGTTTTGGGGATGTTATTTGTGCCGTATTATTTGATCAAAAGCGAAGGTCAGATCAACACCTAGGAATCTGATCTAGCAACGGTCAAGATAAGAGTCAATGAACAGCGCAGGAGGGGGAGGGAGTCTTGGATCTCTTTGAGGGGGGTCAGGACTCCAGACTGATGACACATTCAACACCCCCCCCCCCCCCCCACCAGCTCTGCCTGGCCGTCTCCCGCCGAAGCTGGACTGGGCTTCCTCAACGCCCTGGTTTTTTTCCTCTTTTTCCAGATTGATGGAGCGCTTCCTCTTGGAGGGGTTGTATCCTTTGACGCTTGACCAACGGGCGAAATCCCACCCCGGGAAAGGCGTCCGGAGGGTCTTCTCGGCTCTTGGGGGGAATGAAACCAGGCGGAGTTTCTTCTTCCAGCATCTGGAGGGAACCAGGTCTTCCTGAAATGGCCGAGGCCGGAAGATTCAGACGGTGCAAAGGAGGAGATGGTTGGAGATTGGTCATGGGTTGTTTTCCCATAGGGCTGCAGGTGCTTTTCTTCCAAAGGGGCAGCTGTCTGTCTGTCTGTCTGTCAATCTCTCTCTCTCTATCTATCTATCTTTTTTCATCTAACTATATCTGTTTTTCTATCTCTATTATCTATCTTTATCTATCTATCTCTGTCTATATCCATCCACCCACCCACCCGTCTGTCTGTCTGTCTATATTTCTATATTTCTATCTATTTCTATCTATTTCTATCTGTCTGCAGTGGCGCAGTGGTTAGGGTGCAGCCCTGCAGGCAACTTCAGCTGACTGGTTCAGCAGTTCATATCTCACCACCAGCTCAAAGTTGATTCAGCCTTCCGAGGGGGGTCAAATGAGGACCCAGATTGTTGGGGGCAAGAGGCTGACTCTGTAAACCACTTAGAGAGGGTTGTAAAAGCTCTAGGAAGCGGTCTAAGCGGTCTATAAGTCTAAATGCTATTGCCAATCTGGCTTCCCCACTGACTTTGCATGGTCAGAAGGTTGATCTAGACTGACATAAGGTCTCCAGCCTTAAGCAGGGGGAGGGGCTTAGGTTTCTACGCCCTGTTCTAAAACGGTCCTAAACTCGCTCTGGGGTGGGTGAGCTGGTGCTGCCTTGATGGCCTCTCCTGAGGAACCTCTACTTTGCTCCGTCCTTTCTCGAGACCCACCGTGGTTTCCTTGACCCTGATCCACAGCAAACCCCAGCAGCTCTCGACCTTCGCCTTGACCCTCTACAAGTACACGGCCACCGTGGACGGCAGGACGATCCTCGTGGGTAAGGACCAGCGGGGGAGACTGGGGTCATGGCCTCTCATTGGGTGGGACCCCCTTTTGATGGGATGGGATGGGACTAGAATAGAAACAGAATAGGAATTAGATCAGAATAGAATAGAATAATAGAATAGAAATAGAATGGAATGGAATAGACACACCTTGGTTTTGGGGGAGAAAAATAGGTGGGGTATCCACCTGGCCAGCGTCCATAGTCTGGTCAGCTTCAGCACATTATTTTATCCCCTGGTTAGGGCTTAAAAAAACCTTATTTGGAAAAACAGTGAAAGAGCTTGTAAGTGGGTAAGAGCTGGGAACATTGTGAGCACCTGGTTAGGGCTGGAAAGAAGCTTATTGGGAGCAAGTAGAGCAATGGAAAAACCCTGCAAAGACTTAAGGCTGGAAAAAGATTCTTCGGAGGGAGTAACAATGAAAGAGCCTGCAAGCTGGGAAGACCGTGTGGACCTAGTTAGTGCTGGAAAAAACTTATTTGGAGCAAGTAGAGCAATGAAAATAAGCCAGCAAAGACTTGGGGCTGGAAAAACATTCTTCCGAGAGAAACCATGAAAGAGCCTGCAAGGGAAGAGCTGGGAAGATCGTGAGCACCCAGTGAGGGCTGAAAAAACCTTTTGGAAAAAAAAGCTACGTTCAGAGTATAAGACGCACCCCAATTTTCAGCCTCTTGGGGAGGAAAAAGGTGCGAATGAAATGGAAGGAATGAAATGGAATGAATGAATGAATGAATGAATGAATGAATGAATCTCCGGCACCTACAAGGGCTCATAGAATCCACCCACATTCAGAAGATCCCAGCTTGGAAGAAGCTGACGTAGTGACCGTTTGAAGACGGCTGGACTGGGGAATTGTGAGAGTTGGAGTCCGGCCGTCTCCGAGCTGCCTTAGAGAGAGGTTTGTGGGTTCGTTTCAAGTGCGTCGTTTGTGAGCTGTGGGATTCCTGTTTTCCAGACTTCTGGGACACGGCCGGCCAGGAGCGTTTCCAGAGCATGCACGCATCCTACTATCACAAGGCCCATGCTTGCATCATGGTAAGGAAGGGGCACATGGGTTATGGGGTGGGAGCTGCCCAATGAAAGCCAGTGGGGGTTTGAGTGAGGGGTCTCTTCAAGGTGATTATCGGTGGTGATTGAAACGGACGTCCAAGTGCCGCCTCTTATGTGGGTGGAGGCAGGCAGGGTTCCCTGGGGTCCCATGTGTTGGGGGTCAGGGCAAAGGGAGGGTCTTGCCTTCTCTTTCTGCTCAAGATCCCCATGGACAATTGGGGCCACTGTGGGACACAGAATGCTGGACTTGATGGTCTTTGGCCCCATTCAGCAGGGCTCCTCTTAGGTCCTTATGTTCTCTGCCCCCTCTCTTTCTCTCCCTCCCTCCCTCTTTCTCTCTCTCCTTCCTCCCTCCCATCTCTTTCCCTATGTTGGTGGAGGCAGGCAGGGTTCCCCGGGGTCCCATGTGTTGGGGGTCAGGGGAAAGGGAGGGTCTTGCCTTCTCCTTCTGCTCAAGATCCCCATGGACAATTGGGAGGGGAAGGAGGGAGGGAGGAAGAGAGAAAGGAAGGGGAGGAGGAAAGAGCTGGGGTGGGACAGTGGTTAGAGCGCAGCACTGCAGGCTCCCTCAGTTAATTGCTGGCTGTAGTTCAACAGTTCAAATCTCACCACTGGCTCCAGGTTGACTCAGCCTTCCATCCTTCCGGGGGGCGGGGGGTGTCAAATGGGGACCCAGATTGTTGGAGGCAAGAGACTGATTCTGTCAACCGCTTAGAGAGGGTGGGAAAAGCACTAGGAAGCGGTATATAAATGCTATTGCTATTTCTTCCTTCCTTCCTTCCTTCCTTCCTTCCTTCCTTCCTTCCTTCCTTCCTTCCTTCCTTCCTTCCTTCCCAGATGGGTCAAGTGAGGACCCAGATTGTTGGGGGAAGGGGCTGACTCTGTCAACCGCTCAGAGAGGGCGGGAAAAGCACCAGGAAGAAGCGGTCTATGAGTCTAACTGCTAAGTTGCCAAGGTTGGAGCCCCCTGATCTAGTAGATGTTTCTTCCTGGGACTCTGTGCCCCATTGAGCTTCCTCCCACCGGGATCTGGCATTTTGGTTGTGGTTTGATTAGCGCCTAATGGAAGCCGTCCTCTTCCCTCTCCCCCCCCCCCCTCTCTTCCAGGTCTTTGATGTCCAGAGGAAGGTCACCTACAGGAACCTGGCCAACTGGTATAAGGAGCTGCGTGAATTCCGGCCTGAAATCCCGTGTGTCGTGGTGGCCAACAAAATCGATGGTGCACCTCTGCCTGGGGGAGGAGACCTTGTTCAGCCACGTCTTGGACAAGGGGGGGGGGAGACCCCCAGGCTTTTGATAAAGCCACACAACCCCCCTTGCCCCAAAGCGGCTTAAGCAGTTGTGTAGAATGTCGCAATTAACTGGTCTGGAACAAAAGGGAGTTTCCAAAAATCTATTGGAAAATGCATTGGGGGTCTTGCAGTCCAACCCCCTGCCCCAGCAGGAGACTCTGTCTGTCTATCTGTCTGTCTGTCTGTCTGTCTGTCTGTCTATTTATTTTATATGCCGCTCACTCCAAACGGACTCTGAGCAGCTAACAACAGGTATAAATAGAATATAAGTAAAAAAACCAATTAAAAACATCACTAAAATCATATGTATTATAAAACCATACTTGCAACAGTCTTCTACCCGTGATGGCAAACCTATCGTGCCACAGGTGGCACATGGATCCATCTCAGAAGCCACACACGAGTCGTGCCCTATCTCAGCTGCAGCGTGCCTGCTTGTGCTAGCCAGCTGATTTTCGGCCTTGGGAAAGGCTGTTTCGCCCTCTGGAGGCTTCACTGAAGCTTCTCAGAAGCCCCGGTGTGCAAAAAACTCCCAACGGGCAAACAGGAAGTTTGGAAAAACAGACTTCCGGTTTGCCTGTTGAGCTGGTTTTCACACTCCAGGTCTTCAGGACGCTTCCAGGAAGGCTCCTGAGTGCAAAAAACAGCACAACGGGCACAACGGAAGTCCGTTTTTCCAAACTTCCTGTTTGCCTCTTTTTTCACCGTCCCAGGCTTCAGTGAGGCCTCTGCGCATGTGCGAGAATGGGGGAGGGGGAGACCTTGTTTTGGGCAGGAGAACCAAAGACGTTTCGCCATCACTTCCCCACACCATATCAGACAGACAGTTGTCCAATGTCTTCTGAAAAGGCATGAATGTGAAACCCTGGTTGGGATGCCGCCGGGGGTCTCAAACTGCAGGGTTTCGGTTCCCCAACTCAAAAGCCGTCGCTCCCTTCCAGCCATGGCCTCTGTCCCAGCCGTGAGCAGCAGCTGCCCAAAAAGCCAACACAGCTCTGGGCTACGTCAAGAGAGGGAGAGAATAATTGATACCACTTTATAAGGCCTTGAAGTACTGCCTCCAGTTTTGGTCTCCACGATGCAAGAAGGATGTTGAGAGTCTAGAAAAAGTGCAGAGAAGAACAACCAAAAGGATCAGGAACTGGAGGATAAAACATATATGAATGGTTGCAGGAACTGGGCCTGGCTAGTTGAATGAAAAGAAGGACCAGGGGGACATGATAGCAGCCTTCCAATATCTCAGGGGTTTCCACAAAGAAGAGGAAGTCAATCTATTCTCCAAAGCACCTGAGGGTAGAAGAAGCAATGGGTGGAAACTAAACAAGGAGAGAAACAATTGAGAACTAAGGAGAAATTTCCTGACAGTCAGAACGGTTGATCTGTGGAACAGCTTGCCACCAGAAGTGAATGCCCCAACACTGGAAGATGTTGGATGACCATCTGTCTAAAGTAGTGTAGGGTTTCCTGCCTGAGCAGGGGGTTAGACTAGAAGACCTCCAAGGTCCCTTCCAGCTCTGTTGTTGTAGTAGTAGTTATTATTTATAACCATGTACGGACGTATTTTATTTATTTAGAAGATCTATGCAGCTGCCCATTCCTTCATTGACTGGGCAGCTTACAAACAATGACAAAGAACCCAATAGATATAAAACAAGTATACACAACACACAAGGCAACGCCAGCAATCCAATGAGCCACTTGATGGGTTCCAGCCCACTTGGGGTTCCCCAGGTCTTCAGGGCCTTGGGGAAGGGTGTTGAAGAGGTCATTTCGGTCACCAAATTAAGCCTGTGGGTCCTCCTCCCTTGTCTTGGTGCTGCACCAGTGGGGGACCCTTTGGGGTCCAGCCACCCCCTCCTGAAAAGGCTCCTGAGGTCACCCCATTCTCTCTCTCTTTTTCCCCTTAGCCGACCTGAAGGCCACGCAGAAAAGCTTCAGTTTTCCTAAGAAGCTCAACCTGCCCCTCTACTTCGTCTCCGCAGCCGACGGCACCAATGTCGTAAAGGTGGGGGTTGGGGGGCAGGAAAGCTTGGGTTCCCGGCCGAGGAAGGCCCCAGGAGTTGCCCCCAGCCGGGCAGGGAAGGGGAGCCTAGCGGTGATCCTCCCTGGCCGACCTCTCGCCTTCTTCTTCTGCAGCTCTTCAGCGATGCCATCAAGTTGGCCGTGGCCTACAAGCAGAATCCGGGGGACTTTATGGACGAAGTCTTGAAGGAGCTGGAGGTCAGAGAGGTGCACGGAGGCAAAATCCTGGGAGGGGACGTGCGCGCGTGGGCTTATATTTGCTTCCATGCACGCGGGGAAGCTTAAAAAAAATTGGGAAAAATCTCTCACACGCACATGTCCCCCCGTGACATTTGGGGGCATTTGTTCCTTCCTGGCCATGCGCGGAAGCAAAAACACGCTGGGGAGGCATGCGCACACATGTGCAATGGCCAAAGTTGCGGACAGAGCGCATGAGTAGCAACGGTAATAGCAACCCACCCCTGGTTAGTGGGTAGTTTTGTGTGTCGTTCTCCCCGACTTCAGTTTTTTCAGGTGGAGCAACCCCTCCCTCCTTCCCTCCCTCCTTCTCTCCTTCCTTCCTTCCCTCCCTCCTTCCCTCCCTCCTTCTCTCCTTCCTTCCTTCCCTCCCTCCTTCCCTCCCTCCTTCTCTCCTTCCTTCCTTCCCTCTTCCTGCCCTCTTTCCCATCTGCCTGCTTCCCTCCTTCCTCTCTACCCCTCTCTTTCTCCCTGTCTACTTCTTCACTCCTCCTCTTTCTTCATTTCTTCCCTTTTTCTTCCCTCTTCCCCTTTTCTCTTTATTTAAAAGGGTTTTTTTATCTTTGTTTTTTAAGATACAGATATTCCATCTTTCCTTAAACGGTGGATCATCTAGGTTCAAATATTTCTGTGCCAAATATCTCCTTCCTCTTTTTTCCTTCTCTTCCTTCTTTTTCCCTCCTTCCTATTCCCCTTTCCCTCCTTCCCTCCCTTTCTGAATCTCTTTCCTTCCTCTCTCCCTCCTTCCTTCTTTTCTCTCTTTCCTTCCCCTTTCCTTCCTCTCCTCCCTCCCTTTCTTTCTCCCCCCTCCCTCCCTCTCTTTCCTTCCTTTCCTCCTACCATCCATCCCATCTGGAAGCCTCTTCCGGCCAGGACCCATGGGCTGGATGCCCCCCCCCCTTGGCTGCAGTGGTGGTAACCGCAGGGTGAAGAGTCCAGCCGTGTCCAGTGTCTCTTTTGACCCCGTCTTCCCTGTTTCCCTGCAGAATTTTGAGCTGGAGGCGAAGGAGGGGGACTCCCCCGCAGAGGACGCCAGTCAAGGGGAGCCTTTCCCGGTCCAGCTGAGCCCCAGGAATGAGTAGCCGTGGGCTACAACCCCCCTGTACGGAGACTGCCAGCAGCCCCCTCTGGTCAGCAGAGGCCACCAGAGACCCCCGAGAAGGCCAGCGGATGGGGGTCAGCCCTGCTGCCCTGGGAGGAAGCGGTCAGAGGACCAGGCTCCCCAGCCGAGAGAAGAGGGGCTGCCGGCTCTGGTAGAGACCCTGGTGGGCTTATCAGTGCCCCCCCCCCCCCATATTTCACTTCTAGAAGGATCTTTAGTCTGTGTTGTTGTTGTTGTTGCAAAGACTCCACCTGGAGAAATAAATTTTGGAAGTCTGGAGAACCAGCCTGGTCAGCTTCTCTGAGAAAGCTCCATCTGGGTTGCGCCCTGAGAAAATGGTGGGGGAATTCAGGTCCCACATTTAGGCGAGAAAAAGGAAACACCCAGGTGCAGTGGGTGGGGCGCATGGCTCAACCCTAGCAACTGTGAGTTTTGGAGTCCTAGTGGACGGCCATTGAAATGCTTTTTGACAAAGTAGACCAGACCCTACTACTAAATAAAGTAGAAAAGTGTGGGATGGACAGCAACATCACCAGATGGATTCAAAACTGGCTGACCAACCGCACTCAACGTGTAGTGCTCAATGGAACTGCATCTAGATGGAGGGATGTTTGCAGTGGGGCGCCCCAGGGATTTCTCTTAGGCCCAGGACTCTTCAACATCTTCACCAATGACTTGGATGAGGGGATAGATGGGGAACTCGTCATCAAATCTGCAGATGACACCAACCTGGCAGGAACACTGCAGAAGATAGGATCTGGACAGACTTGACCAATGGGCGCTATCTAACAAAATGAAATTCAATGGTGAAAAAAAGAAGCCTCTACATTTAGGCAAGAAAAACAAAATGCTCAGCCACAGTACGTGTGGCACATTGCTTTAGAGTAGCAACTGTGAGAGGGATCTTGAGGTCCTAGTGGACAACCATTTACATAGGAGCCAGCCATGTGCAGCAGCTGCCAAAAAAGCCAACACAGTTCCAGGCTGCATTAACAGAGGGAGAGAATCAAGATCACGTGAAGTGGTCACACCACTTTCTAAGGCCCTGATAAGGCCACACTTGGAATACGACATCCAGTTTTGGTCGCCACAATACAAAAAGGATGTGGAGACACTAGAAAGAGGGCAGAGAAGAGCCACAAAGATGGTTAAGGGACTGGAGGCCAAAACATACGAGGAACGGTTGCAGGAACTGGGCCTGGCTAGTTTAATGAAAAGGACCAGGGGAGACAACAGCGTTCCAAAATCTCGTGGGTTGCCACAAAGAAGAGGGAGTCCACCTATTCTCCAAAGAACCTGAGGGCAGAAGAAGCAGCGATGGGTGAAAACTAAACAGGGAGAGAAGCAACTTAGAACTAAGGAGAAATTTCCTGACACTCGGAACAATTAATCTGTGGAACAGAAGTTGCCTCCAGAACTTGTGAATGCTCCAACACTGGAAGGTTTTAAGAAGAGGTTGGATAGCCATTTGTCTGAAGTGATGTCGGGTTTCCAGGGGGTTGGAATAAAAGGCCCCCAAGGTCCCTTCCAACTCTGTTGTTATTGTTATTAAAAGGAAGATGGGTCAGGCGAAACTGGCTGAAGAATTCTGGAAGTTGAAGTCCACAAGTCTTAAAAGTTTGCTAAAGTTGGGGGGCCCTGCCCTAAAAAGCCTTCTCTAGGAATTCATCTACGGCCGTCCCCAGTTCCTCTGGGCTTTAGGGAGAGTGACCGTCAGATGGAGAAAGACTGCGTGGTCAGCCACCATGGGCTGGAATAGCCATCATTTCACAGTTTTGATTTGGGATAGCCAATAGCTGGCAAGGAAGGGAGGATGACCCAAGGGCTCTTCACCTTTTCAGGAATTGTGAAATAAAAGACCCCCAACAGTAACTAGCGTGGGTAGGTGGTCTTTACTGAAAAAGCAACCACCCCAAACAGCAGCTGGCCTCGGAAGTGCGGGGTTTGGACTAGGTGACCTACAAGATCCCTTCCAACTCAAATAAATAAATAGGAAGGAAGGAAGGAGGGAAGGAAGGAAGGAAGGAAAAGACTGAAAGAATACAACCCAGTTCAGAGAGAACCATGGAGCCCTCATTTCAACGCTGAGCTACAAATATCCCCCTAGATAGCTGAGGTGGGCATTGGCAGTACGAGAACAGGCATTGAGCACCAGACCTATAGAAGTCTACCTGGACCCAAGGTGTAGCCTACACAGAGAGGCCTCTGAGACGGTCCAACATGGAGCAGCCGGGTGTGAAGACGGCAGGCAGGAATAGCATGCATTGAAGAGCACACCTAGGTAGCTGGCATGGGGCTCCAACACCTGAGACTTTCCAAGGTGGATTGGACTGCCATTTATCTGAAATGGTGTAGGGACTCCAGCTTGAGCAGGGGGTTGGGCTAGATGATCTACAAGGTCCCTTCCAACTCTAATAAATGAATAAATACTAAATAAAACTCTGGATGCTGGGCACAAGCACCTGCCAACCCTTCAATGCCCCTCAGGTGGCTCTTCATGTCCAGGCGGAAGAGCGGAAGGGACCAACCGTTTGGGGCGTCCTGTCAATGGAGCCATTAGACACCCGTCACTTTTAACTCCCCGTCACGGTGACGACACTTTTGTGAAGCTGCACTTTGCCCAGCGTTGTAGCCGTGGCCCAACAGCCGTTGATCAAGTGTGCAGAAAGGAACGTTTACAGCCCGACTGGCCATCGGAGATGCTCCGGTTAGGAAAGACGGGTTTGGAGGCATGTGGGGGAATAAATGGGGGGGAAATGAAGAGCCTGGGACCAGAACAGCTACATTGGGTAAACACATTTTGATATTTACATTTCGTAAATCAATAAAACACATTGCCAAACATCGGTTACAAAGAAAATCGGGGCGAGGGAAGGGGAAACGGGGTTTGAACTTGTAGCTAGTATAGATTCCGATTCTTAGCCCTTGCAGAAGCTGGTCTTTCCATGTTTAAGGGTTGCTTTCGTGCCCAACGAATTACCTACGCAACCCAATGCTACTTTGCCTTCTCCAGACAATGCTAAGGTCCCAGGGAGAGATGAAAGTGCAGTGGCCTCTGATCCGTTTCCGTGCTGCCTGCAGCCAGTGGTCACCACATGGCCGCTTCAAGAAGCCCCAGCCATGGATGGAGCTCGGCTCACCACCCCGAGCTGCGTAAAAGCGCCCCAGAGACCTGGCACGCGTGAGATTAGCAGGACCCTGAGCAAAACGTCCGTTTCTGGTTTTGGGCGAGTGTGCTGCCTCAGCTGCCCGGAGGATATTGCTGGCATTGCCAAGAATTCTCAATTTCTCCTCCCATTTCACCACGACTCCCCAGGCAGGTCATCCTCCGGTCGCCTTTCTAACTCCTCCTCGAGAGAAGCCAGGTCACTTTGCTTGAAGAGTTTCAGGTTCAACAAATCAGGCCAGATCCACACGGCGTCTTTCAAATTCTTAATGATCTGCGAGAACTGCTGGATGATCCTCAAGAACTTTAGGACGGTGTTGTCGGTATGGGAGATTTCAATGATGGGGACGATTTCATTCTGAGCGATCGGCTGGGATGGGGCCTGGGGGCTTTGGGGGTTCGGATGAGCTTCAGGGTTCGGCTGCCTGGAGGTTTCGGGTTGAGGCGTGGTTTCTGCTAGGGGTGGAGGCGTGGGTGGCGAGGTTTCAGGTGGGAGGTCTATGGAAAGAAGGGGTGTTTCAGGCTCCAGGGTGGGTTCTGTTTGAAGGGTCTCGGAGTGAGTTGGGGCATCGGATGCACCATTAAGTACAATAACGACATGAGATCCGCTCTCTGTTTCCAGTTCTGACGTGATTTGAGGAGAAGTTTGAGTCTCAGGTTGAGTTGGGGCTTCTGGTGTAGTTTGAGATGTCACAGGCTGAGTTGTGGCTTCAGGCTCTGTTTGAGGAGAAGAATGAGGTGGAGCTTTGGATGTAGGTGGACATGTGCTTGTAGACTGATACGGAGCTTCGTAAATGGTTCCAGGAAAAGGTTGGGATTCAGTTTTGGACATGGAGCTAACCTCGGTTGGGATTTCAGGCTTGGGAGGAGTTTCAGGGTTGTGTTGAGACGAGGTGTGGAGAGTGGATTGAACTACAGGTGCGAGTGGAGATGTGCCTTCAGTCTTCGATGGAGTTGGAGGATGAGGTGTTTCGGACCCCAGTTCAGATACGATTTCAATATCAAGTAGAGGAGAGGTGAAGGGTTGAACTGTGGATGCAGGCAGGAGTTCGGCATGAGAGGAAGATGACAGGACATGGGTTGTTGCCTGACTTGACATTTCAGTCTTGGGTGAAGTTGAAGGTGAAGGTTGAGTTGATGTTTGGAGTGTGGGTTGACTTATAGATGTAAGTAGAGATGTGCCTTCAGTCTTTGATGGAGTTGGGGACTGAGGTGGAGAATTGGACGTGGGCTCAGATATTGTTTCAATTTCAAGCAGAGGAGAGGTGTCAGGTGGAACTGTGGATGCAGGCGGGAGTTCGGCATGAGAGGAAGAGGAAGATGAGGCAGTCTGGGATGTTGTCTGACTTGAGGTTTCAGTCTTGGGTGAAGTTGAAGGTGAAGGTTGAGTTGACGTTTGGAGTGTGGATTGAATTGTAGTCTTTGATGGAGTTGGAGGCTGAGGTGGAGACTTGGAGGTGGGCTCAGATATTATTTCAATATCAAGTAGAGGAGAGGTATCAGGTGGAACTGTGGATGCAGGCGGGAGTTCGGCATGAGAGGAAGAGGAAGATGACAGGATGTGGGATGTTGTCTGACTTGAGGTTTCAGTCTTGGGTGAAGTTGAAGGTGAAGGTTGAGTTGATGTTTGGAGTGATTGAATTATAGATGCAAGTAGAGATTGGCCCTCAATCTTTGATGGAGTTGGAGGCTGAGGTGGAGACTTGGACATGGGCTCAGATATTATTTCAATTTCCAGTAGACGAGTGGTCTTGGGTTGAACTGTGGATTCAGGCAGGACTTTGGCATGAGACGAAGGTGACAAGACCTGAGAGGTTGCATGTGGAGAAGAAAACGAAGGCTTGGCAGGAGGTGAAGTTGGCTCTTGGGCTGAGTGGAGGTGGATTTCAATTTGGACCGTGTTGGGAGATGCGTCATGAGGTTGGGCCGTGGGCTTTGTTGATGGGACTCCAGAGGTGGACGGGGACAAAGGTTGTGTTTTAGGCCAAAGCAGAGGTGTTACGGTGGATGGAGGCCAGAAGTAGATCAACTGCTTCTTTCGAGAAGTGGTTTGTAAGGGCGTTGATGATACAGTTGGGGCTTGGGTGGTTCCGGGAGTTGAAGAGGGGCTTTTGGGAGCAGAGCTTGGGTGGGGAGTTGATTCACTCTGGAGTGAAACCTTGAGGGTGGGCATGGGCATGGGTGTGGGAGGGGGCTGCGGCATTGGGCCCGCCAGCTGCTCTATCCACGGGTAGAAGTGTTGCGTGTCGGTATAGACACCCGGCTTGTGCACTTTCCCACAGCCCTGCCCCCAGCTGGTGATTCCAATGATCCAGAAGGGTTGAGTGCCGTCTTCCTGACACATGAGGGGACCACCACTGTCTCCCTGGAACGAAAAACACAGGTAGAAGGAGGAGTCGGGGTCAGTCAACCGGTTGCAGATTCGAAACCAAACAAGGACGCTGTCCTGTCTGGCCAGCTCAATTAACAGGAACAAAGACCCATTTCACACACTGATTCAAAAACAACCCTAAGCAAAGTCTATGTATCAAGCAAACTTCTGCAACACAAAGATGAATGCAAAGGGTTGTGATGTTGGCTGCATTTCTCCCGTTAGCAGCAGAGTCTGGGATCCCGGCCAGAAGAGAGTCATAAATCTCCGATACTGAGGTCTCTGCTTTGACTAATTACTCACACAGTCCAGGGATATTTTACAGCTCAAGCCAAAGGCAGGATGGGGGATGGGAAAAGCTCTCTGTCCTCCATTGCTGAACATTGCTTGCCACACCCCCTTTCCCGTCAGCCTGTCTTTATATACTGCCAGGGTGTGGCCAAATGTCCCATAGAGCTGATCAACGGCAAGAACCCTGTCTAGAGAGATATTCATGCTTGGAGGTCATCCTCCTTACCCTTGCGTCTAATAGGGGGTCCTGATCCTCCTCAACACCCCATCGTCCTCTCCCTTTATACTCCAGAAACCCCGTAAGACAATCTAGAGTAGGGCTGCAAGCGCTGCAGTGTTCAGAGTGCAGTACTGCAGGCTGCCTCTGTTGACTGCCGGCTGCCAGAGGTTTGGCAGTTCGATCCTGACCGGCTCAAGGTTGACTCAGCCTTCCTTCTGAGGTGAGTAGCCGCGGTGGCACAATGGTTAGAGTGAAGTACTGCAGCCTACTTCTGCTGCTCAACGGCTACCAGCAGTTTGGCTGATCAAATCTCACCAGGCTCCAGGTTGACTCAGCCTTCCATCCTTCCAAGGTGGGTCAAATGAGGACCCAGATGGTTGGGGGCAAGAGGCTGAGTCTGTTAACCACTTAGGGCTGTAAAAACACCATGAAGTGGTATACAAGTCTAAGTGCTATTGCTATACCTGCCTTCCTTCCATCCATCCTTCCTTCCCTGGTGGGTCAAATGAGGACCCAGATGGTTGGGGGCAAGAGGCTGACTCTCTGTAAACTGCTTAGAGAGGGCGGGAAAAGCACTTGGAAGTGGTATACAAGTCTAAAATATTACTGCTATCGCTATTGAGTAAAATAAGGACCCAGATAGTTATAGTTTATTAGATTTGTATTATTATTATTATTATTATTATTATTATTATTATTATTATTATTATTATTATTATTATTTATTATTATTATTATTATTATTATTATTATTATTATTATTATTATTATTATTATTATTTAGACTTGTATGCCGCCCCTTGTTTAGTTTCCACCCGTTGCTGCTTCTTCTACCCGCAGGTGCTTTGGAGAATAGCTTGATTCCTTCTTCTTTGGGGCAACCCCTGAGATACTGGAAGGCTGCATACAAGTCCAATGTAAGGGAAGGAGGGGCAGAAACCAGGGGTGGTATTAAAAGAGGGACCACCCTAGAATCAATACATAGCCACAAGCAAATTAAATGCAACACACACACACCCTTGAATTCCATTGAACATTATCTTAAATCCTAGAGGGTGTTGTCCATTAGTTGAGAATAGCAGAGTTGGAAGGGATCTTGGAGGTCCATGCCAGACAAGTGGCTGCCCAATCTCTTTAAAGGCTTCCAGTCTAGGACTGAAGGTGCTTTTCAAAAGGTCATTGGACTTTATTATTTATCCCTTTCCTTCAATATTTTGCATGTCTCCTCCAAGAATGAAGAACTTCTCCAGAACTGAAGAAGCTTCTTGGATGAGAAGCAAAACATTCTCAAGCAGGGGGGAAAAACCAAACCCAAGAATGCCCAATTGCCTTTTGGAAAAGCACCTTTAGGGACAACGATGATCTGGATGGTGGAGAATCTCCGTAGAGATGAACTCTTGCTATAGGAAGACCTGGTGCCTTCTTCAACCCACATTTATGCAAGAAAAACAAAACACACAGGTACAATGTATGTGGTACATTGCTCAACAGTAGCAACTGCGAGAGGGACCTTGGAGTCCTAGTGGACAACCATTTGAATAGGAGCCAGCCGTGTGCAGCAGCTGCCAAAAGAGCCAACACGGTTCTAGGCTGCATCAACAGAGGGACAGAATCAAGATCGCACGACGTGTTAATACCACTTTATAAGGCCCTGATAAGGCCACGCTTGGAATACTGCATTCAGTTTTGGTCTCCACGATGCAAAAAGGATGTTGAGACTCTGGAAAGAGGGCAGAGAAGAGCGACCAAGAGAATTAGGGGCCTGGAGGCTAAAACATAGGAAGAACAGTTGCAGGAACTGGGCATGGCTAGTTGAATGGAAAGAAGGACCAGGGGAGACACGCTAGCAGTCTTCCAATATCTCAGGGGTGGCCAGGAAGAAGAGGAGCCAACCTATTCTCCAAAGCACCCGAGGGTAAAACAAGAAGCAATGGGTGGAAACTAAACAAGGAGGGAAGCAACTTAAAACTAAGGAGAAATTTCCTGACAGTCAGAACAGTTGGTCAGTGGAACAGCTTGTATCCAGAAGTTGTGAATGCTCCAACACTGGAAGTTTTTAAGAAGATGTTGGAAAACCATTTGTCTGAAGTAGTGTAGGGTCTCCTGCCTAAGCAGAGGGTTGGACTAGAAGACCTCCAGGGTCCCTTCCAAATCTGTTGTTGTTGTTGTTGTTGTTGTTGTTATTATTATTATTATTATTATTATTATTATTATTATTATTATTATTATTATTATAATAGCCTGGTGCCCTGTATTGGAGTCTCACTTGCCTTCCAGGACTGGAGTTTGGGCTGTGTAAGGGAAAGGGGGTACAGTCGATTCCCAAGCATCATTGGGGGCCCAGCAGGTGGTGCATTGGATAGAAGACCTACTTTACCTGGCAAATATCGGCTCCTCCTTCCTCGTAACCTGCACAGAGAGTGTTTCTCTCGATGGCCCCATTGTACCAGGTGCTGCTGTTGCACTGAGCCACAGAGAAGCGGTTGACCCTCACTTCGTGCATGACGTCGGTCACATCCCTGGTTGCTGAAATGGAAGGCAGCCGATTAGCAGGGCAGCCCCACTTTCCCCTTCCTCCTGGGGGGGGGGCTTTCAGCCAATGGGCTTCCTGAGCGAGAGCAGCAGGGGCTTGGCACCGGTGGCCCCTGGGAGCTTTAAGGGCCAGTATCTCCTAGCTATCCTAAATGGCCTTGAAGGTGGGGGGGGGCGAGGAGAAGGAGAAGGGAGAGGAAAATAAGAGAAGACAAGGAGGAAAAGATAAGAAAACATGAAGGATTAGAATGGGGAGGAGAGGGGAAGAGAGGTAAGGGGAGAAGAGAGGAGAGGCGAAGGAGGGAGGAATGGGAGAAAGAAGAATGGGGAGGAGAGGGGAAGAGAGGTAAGGGGAGAAGAGAGGAGAGGCGAAGGAGGGAGGAATGGGAGAAAGAAGAATGGGGAGGAGAGGGGAAGAGAGGTAAGGGGAGAAGAGAGGAGAGGCGAAGGAGGGAGGAATGGGAGAAAGAAGAATGGGGAGGAGAGGGGAAGAGAGGTAAGGGGAGAAGAGAGGAGAGGCGAAGGAGGGAGGAATGGGAGAAAGAAGAATGGGAGAGGAGAAGAGAATAAAGAATAGAATTAGAGAAAGATGGAAAGGGAAGAGAGGAGAGGAGATAATGAAGAAGAGAATTAGAGAAAGAAGGGAAGGGGAGAAGAGAGGAGAAGAGATTGAGCATGGCTTAGGTGCATTGATGAGAGGAGAGGGGAGAAGAGGAGAAGAGGGAGGGAGGGAGGAGAAAAGAGAAGAGGCAACACTGGCAAAACCAAAAATGCTTCCGAGCCTGTGGTGGTGGTGGTGGTGGAGCATCAGAAGGTGGCGAAGAAATTATTTGCAGGAGTGTGGTTCCCCCCCACAAAGACACACTAGGGTGGCACATAGCATCAGGGAAGGAGTGTGTGTGCATGCGTGAGAGAGAGATTGACCCGAGTGTGCCTTCTGTCCATGCTCACTGTCGCAGCTATTTAGGGGAACCGGGAAGTCTCCCCCGGCAGCCACGTTGTGAGTGCAGACCACACTCCGAACACCTAAAGCCGCTCCGGATTCCACGGAGTTCTCCACCCCCCGTTAGCATTGCGGAATGGCTTCCCCACCCTGTCCAGCCACAGCAGCAGGGAAACGCCACGTGTGAAGGAAGAGAGAAGCTGCCAAGGGCCCCCGGTGACAGATGTAGCCCTGGAGAATGAAGCAAGACCTTTCCTGGGGTTGGGCTTCTAAAGCGCAGGTGTTTGTACTATGCTTCCATGTATTAGAACACTGTTGCTTTAAGAGTTACTGTTGCAGATTGCCACAAGAGGGCGCCAGAAGCGTGATTCTCTCTCTCTTGCCGACTCTGCTATTTCTTTTTTGCCTTTGTGACGATGCTGTAGTAAGAACCGTGTCTTCAAATGATGGGTTTATGTATTTGTAAGCTGAACAAGTAAGGCTTATAGTTTTATATATGTATTGACTGATTTAACCGTGTATGACTAGGACTGTTCTTGACTGAGATATTTGCCGAAGAAAATGGCATTTTGTATACTTAGTGTACCTGGACTGTATTACTGAATTATTACTAGCATCTCTGGACCATCAGCTGGAGATCTGCCGCCTCCACGTTTCCTCTGCGCTTGTCTATCTTTGACTACTAAGAGGTTACACTGCACACACTCCTTAACCCTTAACACCAGGAAGTGGGCCGAGCCTGGGTGGCACTGGGGGGGGGGAGATGTTCTCACCAGCTTTTCCTAGAATGCCCCAGCCGCTGATGTAGCAGTGGTTGAGGGGAGATAGAGAGACGGTCATGTCGGGCAGGCAAGCCGGCTGGATGTAGTAGCTGCACTTCACCGGCTGGTCCAGCTCCATCAGGGCGATGTCACTGGTCTCCGTGCTCCTCTGGTAGTCCTCGTGGATGACTATCCGCTTGATGTAGCGCACGTGGACCTCGGAGCCAAGCGAAGAAAGCTTCCATGCGCCAATCACCGCGCGCCAGTGTGGAAGGTCCCTGGGGAAGAGACGGGGGGTCAGCCCTTTCCGACACTAGACAGGTGGGGGCTCAAAGGGGCTGCTGGTACTATGCACATAACTACTTCGGTTTGGCAATAGATAACGCAAACCAACCAGTGTTGGGCAGCAGACGATGCGTGCAGATGCACAGCTCTGGTAGGGATGCGTGCGCAGCTGCGCGCCCTCGTTATGGCTCCATGCAAGGTTTGGCTTATGCACATGCGCATCAGGCCAAATCTCACGAGAGCACATGCAAGAGAGGGAGGTTTTGGCGATTTTCACCGATTTCTTTCTTTACGGAAGCAAAAATATCATTGAAAATTGCCAAAATCTGGCTTTAACGTGTGTCCTCGTGTGAGATTTGCTGCACATGTGCAGAAGCCAAATCTCACGCCAATGGGCGCATGCACGACCATGATGACCGCCGAGAGAACTCCAGTAGTAGGCAAGTCGAGCAGCCCATCACTGAAACCAACAATGTAGGCTTACATGCATTAGAACATTTCATTTCACTATGGATGGATGGATGGATGGATGGATGGACGGACGGACGGATGGATGAGAGGGTGGGTGGGTGGGTGGAATGATTGATTGATTGAGTGAGTGAGTGAGTGAGTGAGTGATCGTTTGAGTGAGTGAGTGATTGGATTTTTATCCCGCCCATCTCCGAGGACTCAGTGTGGTTTACAACATATGAAAAAAAAAAACAATTCTGAAATCCAATAATAACTAAAAAGAAACTGTTTTAAAATAAAAACGGTCATTTTCAATCCACCAAGATACTTTCCATTCAACCTACATTCTGTTCATTGGCAGGGGCTGATGTCTAATGTCCCCAGGCCTGTCGGCACAGTTGCGTCTTCAAATTATTATGGAAGGCGAGGGGGGCGGGCAGTACAAATCTCTGAGGGGGGAACTGATTCTAGAGGGCTGGGGCCTCCACAGAGAAGGCTCTTTCCCCAGGTCCCACCAAGCAACATTGTCTAGTGGACAGGACCTGGAGAAAGCTGACTCTGTGGGATCTAACTGGTCAGTGGGACTCATGCGGCAGAAGGCCGCCCCACAAGTAATCTGGTCCCATGCCTTGTAGGGCTTTATGGGTCATAACCAACACTTTGAATTGCGTCTGGAAACCGATTGGCAGCCAGTGCAGCCTGCAGAGTGTTGGAGAAACATGGGCATAGCTTGGGTGGCCCGTGACCGCTCACATTATGCACGATCTGTAGTTTCCGAACACTCTTCAAAGGTAGCCGCCTGCAGAGAGCACTAGACGAGACAAAGCCAATTCCTGCCACCGCCACCCAACCTTTCTCTCCCCTTGGACTTCTTCGCCCATCCCTCTGAGAGGCCCTTCCCCTCCCGGAGAGCTTGGGGCCGCCACGTGGGAAGGTCTCACCTTTTGTTTAAGAAGCAGTGGGCCGCCGTGAGAACCCACCGGCCGGAAACGAGGGAGCCTCCGCAGCTGTGCTTGTGTCCTGTTATCGTGGGCAGCTGCAAGCTGACCACCCATGGCCACGCCCCCGGCTGGGCATCAGCTCCGCCCACCACATGTTCGCTTCGCCCATGGCTGGGCACTAAGGGGTGCCTTCCACAAACACTGGGGGGGGGGGAAGAAACAACACATCCGTCAGCCCACGTGTCCCCACTCTGTGCAGCTAATAGCAAGGGCACTTAGGCTTACACACCACTTCACAGCCCTCTCTAAGCAGTTTGCAAATCAGCCTTTTGCCCCCAATAATCCGGGTCCTCATTTTACCAACCCTGGACAGACGGAAGGCTGAGTCAATCTCAAGATGGTCAGGATTGAACTGCTGGCAATAGGCAGAGTTAGCCTGCAATCCTGCATTCTAACTATTGCACCAGCTATGGCCCTTCCTTCCTTCCTTCCTTCCTTCTTTCCTTCTTTCCTTCTTTCCTTCCTTCCTTCCTTCCTAATTTGTTGGTTTCTCCTTGGTATTTATATCAAGCGAACATATAATCTTTACATGTAATACACATATTTCCATTGTACTTTTTTTCTATAATAATTCACATATTATACTAGTTCTTTAAATTCAATGTTATTACTGTTTCCTTGTGGTACATTTTTTTTGTAAACTCCTTATTTTGATACTTGCAGCTAAAGCGCATCATTGCTAGTCTGTATGTTTTCTAACCGTTCGTACCACTCATCCCAAACCATATAGTTATCTGTCTTCCTCAATAAATGCTTTAGTGAGCTGGTCCATTTCTAGGCCTTCTAAAATTTTCTTGATTATGCATTCTTCTGTTGGTGTATTTTGGTTTTTCCACATCTGAGGCAAAGGACAATCTTGCTGCTATAATGATATGTAAAATTAAACATTGAGTTTTCTTGTCTTGGTTTCCTGTAAATATTCCTAGAAGAAATAGTTCTGGTTTCATTTCAATGTGCTGGTTCGTGATCCCCTCAATCTGCCAGGACTGTTTCGTTTTGGAACAAGACCACCACATATGATGGTAAGTTCCTATATTATGTTTTCACTTCCAGCATTCTATAGACGTATTGGAATATATTTTTGCAATCCTAGCTGCTGGGAGATGCTACCTGTGAACCATCTTATAAATATTTTCTTTACATATTACAGATTTTGTCATTTTATAGCTTTTCTTCCATAGGCTCTCCCATTTTTCTAGTTCTATGTTGTATCCAAATTTTGGGCCCATTTTATCATGACCTCCTTAACAAACACATTCTAACCACTGCACCATCATGGCTCTTTAACCCTAACCACACAGGTCTACAAAAAATATTTTGTGTAATCATCGCAGTTGACCTTGGTCTTTTCTGAATCATTTTTTGTTCTGACTTCAAAAATATACACAGCTTTTCTGTAGTTTCCACAGAGCAGCATCATTATTATAAGGTATAAGAAATATACTGGCGACATTAAGAAAACAATAATCTAACATAATAACAAAAATGCTTCTGTACCAGACACTTTATGTGATAGAGCAAAACTAAGCATATTTTTGGAATCAGCACATCAAACTCCATAAAACAGACCCATTGCTTTTGCTGATGACTTTTTTGTGTCAACCAGTGCCATACTAGCCAAGAGCAATAGCACTTAGACCTCTACACCACTTGGACGTGCTGTACAGCCCTTTCTAAACAGTTTGCAGAGTCAGCATATTGCCCCCCAACAATGTTGGGTCCTCATTTTACCCACCTCGGAGGGATGGGAGGCTGAGTCAACCTTGAGCCAGTGAGACCCGAACTGCCAAACCTCTGGCAGTCAGCAGAAGCAGCCTGCAGTACTGCACTCCAACCACTCATGGTGCTTGGCCCCTCACTCCCATGGGCCCTCTTCTCTTGTCTCTTTGGAAGCCTTGCTCCAGGGGATGCCCCTTGGAACCCTCTCGGGATCGGGCTCCCCTCCCTCCTTTTCCCTTCTCACTTACTTACTCGCAAGTATCAACTATGCTGTGAGTGGGCCAGACGGTAGCCAGAATCTGGAGCGGAAGGAGGATGCATCTCATGCTCTTGATGGCTCCAGGGGTTCCTCTGGATTGCCGCATTCTCTCACTGGCCGTGATGTCACAAGCGCACTCGGCCCGGTTATAGCCAATCAGCACCCAGGCAGTATGACCTCACATGGAATGTGCCAGCTCCAAGCAAGCTTTGGTCTCCTTCCAAAAGCCTTGGAACTTCTAGCCCAGATTATGGTGGAGACAAAACCATGTCGCTGGAGACATAACTAGCCAGGATCTGGCCTACATTTTGTTAGGTTGTCCTGAGAAGCACCCATCATTCATGGTCCTCCATCTGGGCAGGGAGGGATGAACACAAATATACGTGCCCCACAATATTATTACAGGATCCAGTCAGGATCTGTCACCAGGACCAGAGATCTACTCCCCCGAGCTCTCAGACTCAGACTGAAAACCAGTTCTAAGGGCACTTTTCCAGAATATCTTTGGGTTATTCTATGAGTCGTATTTATATGGTGCCTTCCTATTGGTTGTTTGGTGTGTTGATGGCCACTGATTGGCTGATGTTTCGTCCTGCATGTTCTAAGTACCTACTCAGTTTTTGCACCTGCTCGGCTGACAATCTGAGTAGCTGTGAAATTGAATGTAGGTCCTTGTACACTGAGAAGGATGTTTATTTTTAGGGATCTGCAGAGGTCATGCAACCCCTGATGAATAGGTTTTGTTGAGATAAAGCCTTGCTTACTTTCTGTTATTCAGGAGCCTGATGGGAAACTTTATGTGAAGACCCAGATTGTCTCTCAAGCTCCGGGAGAAGATTGGGTGGCATTCTAGCTCAATTGGTGTCGTGTTTTTGTTGTTTCAAAAGTTGATTCTGGAGTTATGTTTTTAAAAATTATTTTATGTATTTTAATACTTGGGGGAAGGGAAGGGGAAAGGAGAAGAGAAGTTGGGTTGGGTTGGGTTGGGTTGGGTTAGGCTGGGAAGGGAAGGGAAGGGAAGGGAAGGGGAGGGGAGGAAGAGGAAGAACCAGAATTCTATAGTCAGTATGACAACTTCGAAACCAGAAGGGTGTCAACCTTGGTAACCTGAAGATGTGTGGACTTCAACTCCCAGAATTCTCCAGCCAGTATTGAAACGTAAGGATTCTTCCCTCTAAATTTCTAGAAATTCTATATTTGTGTCATAAATATTATTTCAGTATTGGCTGGTTGGGGAATTTTGGCAGTTGACGTCTGCACATTTTCAACTTGACCAGGATGAGAAGCACTGATCTACCACGCCAAGAAAACAGGGCCTTGGCCGGCATTTCTCCAACCTTTAAACAGAATTCATAACTGGTCCTTCTTAGGACACCATTTTGCAAAAATAGGCTCTTCTGCCAAAACATCACTTTGTGCAACTCTTCCTCCGATTTTCTCTCTCAGAAGGTATCTCCAATCTCTGGACAGGGTGGACAACTACTCTCCAATGTCATCTGCGCAATGATAGGTCTTGGTCCTGCCTGGTGAAGCATCTTAGTGTCCCTACCATGAAATAAACCAGAGACATTTTCTGGGAGGAAATACTTTATTTGGGGAGTGTTTTCACAGGAGAACATTTGCCCGCATTCATTGGGTCTCAGCTAACCAGGGTGTGAATCGCTACTCCTTCCAGAAATGGGAGTTCAGGCTGGTTGGACGTTTGCCAGAATGTTGGCTCCTGGGTCCTGAAACTAGCCACGGGCCCCTTGGCCTGAGACAAGGTTGCCTGAGAATTGTGTCTGGGGTCATGAAGATAGTTGGCCGCCGTCTTGCTAAGCCTTCCGAAATTGAGTGGCTTTAGTGGGGCTTGGGCCAGGAGATAGGTGCCAATTCTGTTTCCAAGGGGGTGTTGATAGAAAGTGGCTGCAGAAATCTGACCAAAGGGTCAAATATAGGGTGAACGAAAAATAGCCCGCAGGTTGTCAAATGTTCAGGAGCTGGGTGGTAAGGATTACACCAGATGGACACTGGTCGTGGATGCTTCAACTGGGCCGCGGTGGGATGGGAATCCCTGGTCTTCCTTAAAGTTAGGGCCTGTTCCAGAATCCAGGCCTAGTCCAGTAACGTCCTATGGTGCGGGGAGGAGCCGTGGACCTTTTCCGGGGATTTCTATAAATTATGCTCGGTCCCTTGCCCCAGCCTTGGAAGGCAGATGTGCGAATGGGCCACTGGGTGGTCAATGGAAAGAAGGTGTAGGTCTTAAGTGTCCTCGGGGGTCCCGTGTACCAGCCCCAGGTGCTGCGTTCGGCAGCGGGTCTCCACTTGCCCCTTCGGAGTGTGTATGTGTTGGCTTCGGGGAAGTACCCAACTAGCATCCCGTTGACCTTTTTGTAAATGGGGTGGAGGTAATACTCTCCTGTGAACCGGCTGGGGGGCGGAGGAGAGGGGGTGCTGGGGGTGGTTGGCCTGAATGAAGGAGAGAGGGCATAGTCGGGGGGATTCGCCATGATGTCGCTGATCCAGGTGAGGAAGTACTGGGTGTTGGTGAAGACCCCTGCTGCTTTGCCCCTGGAGCAGCCGGTGCCCCAGCTGTTGAGGCCGATCAGCCAGTAGCGCTCGGAATGGTGCTCCCGGCACATCAGGGGCCCACCGCCGTCACCCTGCAGGCAAGAGGAAGAAGACACATCGTGTGGTGACATGACACAGGCAGCTGGCAGTACAAAATCGTTCCAAATTTCCCCTGTTTCTGGCAGGTCCCCGAGCAAAGTGATCTCACATACACATCTCAAGCAGCCTCCATCCAGTAGTGGGTTGCACCCCATATTATTTTTTTTAAAATAATCTTTATTGACCATATAAATTAACAAAAAAAGAAGTAATGTGGAAAATAACACATATACTAATTATTAATACAATCATAAATATCAGACAAAATAAGAGAGGAAATAGAAAGAAAGGAAAAAGGAAAAGATAGAAAGAGAAGATTATAAAGATAAGGAAAAGAAGAGGGGGGCAGCTGATACCTGGCACATCAATAATGTACATAATACATTAATATATATATATATATTATTTTTATCATTATTATTTATTAGATTTGTGTGCCGCCCTTCTCCGAAGACTCGGGCGGCTCAGAGGAATAGATGGGATTGGCGATCTGTTAGTGGAAACGAAGATGTGCGCGCATATCTGCACCCCTGGCACATGAATTGGCTTCCGCACATGTGCGGGGAGTGAAATCTCATGCGAGGGCCATGCTGAAACCTCGCTCATGCGCACATCCTCACATGAGATTTGGCTTCCGGCGCATGCACAGAAGCCAAACCTTGCTCAAGGCCGCATGATGCACCCACTTCGGTCTCAAGGAGGGTTCCAGTCCCATCCCCCCACCTCCACCCCAAGACTCTCAGCCCCACGGCTGCAAAGGGAGACGCATCCAGAAAGAATGGCCATGGCATTTAGACTTATGTACCGCTTCACAGGGCTTTACAGCCCTGCCTAAGTGGTTTACAGAGTGTAAGCATATTGTCCCCCAAAAATCTGGGTCCCCATTTTACTGACCTCAGAAGGATGGAAGGCTGAGTCAACCTGGAACCTGGTGAGACTCGATCTGCCAAACTGCTAGCAGCCGTTGATCGGCAGAAGTGGCTTGCCGTACGGCACTTGAACCACTGCGCCACCAAGGCTCAAGGAATCCAGGAAAGTTCAACGTTGGCACTCAAATGACAAATGCCTGAAAAACGCCTCTCTCCACAGCCCCTCCTTCAGTCTCAGTCCCCAGGTGTGCCTTGTGCCGAGGGGCGAATAGTCAGCTCAGTCTGTGCGGTTCTCACCTTCTTTCCACTCTTCGTGCTCAAGGGTCAGGAAAGGGGGGTCCCTGCCCATTGCCTGAGCTCTCTCTCTCTCATGTTCACTGCTTAGACTCGCTCGGTCATCCTGCCCCCCCTTCCTCCTTGCCTACAAGCCATCCTGATCCTGAAAGGCCCTGAGCTGACTGGGCCTGCTCCTCCCCAGCCACCAAAGCCTGGTCTAGCAAAAGGCACCTCAGTAGTGGAGATTTATGACTCTAGCTGGCACGCATCCTGGGCCGTCTTATCTCTTGCTAAATTAGATAACTGCGGCCGGCATGAAATCCCTTGTGTTCATCGTTTTATTGTATAAAATTGTTTTGCCCAGAGTCCTGGCTTGTTGAGACTTTGGAAACAGCGTGTGTGGGTCTTTATTCCTGAATAATTGACCCAGACAGACAGAACAGAGATGAGAAGCGAAACGTTTGCAAACAAAAGAAAACCAGTAGAGGGTTGCAATCGGTACGGCTGGGATCGAAGTTCCGGTGGCGGAAATGGAGATGCATGTGCACACGTGAGATTTTGCTTCTGCGCATCCGCAGCAAGTGAAATCTCGTGCAAGGACATTCTTGGGCGTGAGATTTTACTGATTTTCGGCCTCTTCTTTTGCTTCTGCGCATGTGCGGAAGCAAAGACATCACTGAAGATTGGCAAAATCTCGCTTGTAGGAGCAACCTGGCATGAGATTTTGCTTGCTGTGGATGTGCAGAAGCAAAACCCCGCGCCCGTGATGGTCCCAGGGGGGCGTATCAGTAGCGGCCGTTAAGTGGAACCCTCGCCTGAAAAAACCCCAAGCCTAGTTGCCCTTTTTGGTAAAAGCATCTTTGGAAAAGTCTCCTCATTCAGCACCATCGTTAACGTCTAACGATGGCTGAAGCCGTGGCCCTCAAAGGAGGAGGGCTACCTCTGGCTCTCCCTGCGACGCCTCTCGGATCCCGGAGAAGGCCAGGAGGAAGAGCCTGGGGACTGAGAGGCCGTCCCTGCCCTTGGCACACTTACCCGGCAGCTGCCCTTGGTGGGGTCCTCAGAGAAGGCGCACAGGTGTTCTTCTCGGATGAGGCTAGCATACATAAGGCTTCGGTTGCACGTATCCCTGTCCATCAGCGTCACTTCAGCCTCTTGCAGGATATCCGAATAGGGGGCCTCCTCTGCGAACAGAAGACAGGCTGGTGTTACCCCACCACTCTCCCGTTGCCACCAGGGACCCATTCACATCACCCCGAGCTCCAGGTGGGGTCAGGCAGATGGGCTGATAGCAATAGCAATAGCATTTAGACTTATATACAGGGATGGGCTCCTACGGGTACGGTCAGGAACGCAGGACCGGTAGCAAAATTTGGAGTCCACCCCAGAGCACCCAATTGGCACTGAAAGATGCTGAAACAAAATGCATAAGCCACGCCCACGGGGTGGTAGTAAAAAATTTAGTAGCCACTCACTGCTTATATAGTGAGGGAGGGAGGGAGGGAGGGAGGGAGGAAGGAAGGAAGGAAGGAAGGAAGGAAGGAAGGAAGGAAGGATAAAATAATGTGCTGAAGCTGACCAGACTAAGGTTGCTAGCCAGATGAATATCAGGTAAGCAGATTCTTTTCCCTATTTTCTTTCCCAAAACTAAGGTGTGTCTTATACTCAGGTGCATCTTATACTCCCAAAAATATGGAGGCTCTCACTTCTCATGATGGTGATGCCCCAGCCGCAGATATAGCAGTGGGTGAGCGAGTCTACAGCCAGATCTCTTTCCGGCAAGCAGGCGGGCTGGACATAATCGTTGCAAGCCACGGGTCTGTCCAGCTCTACCAAGGCAATGTTATTCAAGTGTTTCTCATGGTCGAAACCTTTGTGGTCCACCAGTCTCTTGATGGCACGGACTTGGGCCTCGGGCCCAGGTTTCGAACGCTGGGTGGCCCCAATCTGCACTCTGAAATACTCCACTTTCAGGTACCTGGGTGGAGACAGGAGATCATGTTAGGTAAGACAAGGTCAACTTTGAAGAGGTGCAATTATGTCTTGGAATAGCAATAGCATTTAGACTTATCTACCGCTTCATAGTGGTTTTACAGCCCTATCTAAGCAGTTAACAAAATCAGCATATTTATTTATTTATTTATTACTAATTATTTTGACTTCTCTGCTGCCCAATCCCACTGGGACTTATTGCCCCAAACAATCTGGGTCCTCGTTTTACCCACCTTGGAAGGATGGAAGGCCGAGTGGTGAGATTTGAACTGCTGAACTACAGCTAGCAGATACATAGCAACACCATAGAATCCCTTGGGGACTTGAGATGCCGATGAGGATAGAGAAGGGCCAGCAGAGAACTTCAGGCTCAGCTGAAAGGAGAGACCCTTCCTCCTCCTCTGAGAAGAATAGCAATCATCTACCTGGTAAGGTGATTGTGTAGCCTCTCACTCATTCCCTGCTTGGTCAGGTGTCTTCAAACGTGGCCGCTTTAAGATTTGTAGACTTCAACTCCCAGAATCCCTCAGCCAGCCATGAATGATAGAGTTGGGAGAGGCCACGAAGGGTCATCTAAGTCAGGGGTTCCCAACCTTGGCAACTTTAAGACTTGTGGACTTCAACTCCCACAATCCCTCAGCCCACAAAGCAAAGAATTCTGGGAGTTGAAGTCCACACGTCTTAAAGTTGCCAAGTTTGTTGCCAAGCTGTTTGTTGATTTTTTTTAACCTACCAGGCTTCAGAAAAGCCTGTGTGCATATGTGCGGGGGAGAAACACCATGCGCAGGGGGAGGGGAGGGGTGTGGGCACCTCATACAGGCTGGTCCCCTCCAACTGCCCCTTTTGGCATGTGAACCAAGAAAGGTTCAGCATCACTGTCCCAGACGCTTGATGGCTCCGTGTGCCCCCTGTCTTATCGGAGGACTTTGCCATGGGTCAGCTTCAGTGGGCATATGGCTGCTGGCCAGCTGGTTTTTGGCCTTGGGAAAGGCCGTTTCGCCTTCTGGATTCTCCAGAGAAGCTTCCCTGAACTTCCGGAGGCAAAACAAATCTCCCAGCAGACAAACCGGAAGTTTGGACAAATGCACTTCCAGTTTGCCATTGTGGTGTTTTTTCAACTCCTGAGGGTTAAAGGAAGCGTCCCGAAACCCCAGAGTGCAAAAGACATCACAATGGGCAAACTGGAAGTTCAGAAAACGCACTTCTGGTTTGCCTGTTGTGCTGTTTTTCACACTCCAGGGCTTCAGGATGCTTCCCAGAACCCTCCAGAGTGCAAAAAACAGCACAACTGGCAAACCGGAAGTGCGTTTTCTGAACTTGTTCAGACAGTTTGCCCGTTTGCCTGTTTTTTTCACTGTCCTGGGTTTCGGTGAGGCCTGTGCGCATGCGCTGGGACGGAGGGATTGTGTGCAGGCGCAGGGGCAGCGTGGGTGTGCGGGTGTGCGCACATGTGGGGGGGGAGGGAAGGGGGTGGACACATATCCACATGGTAGCACACCCACACCGCCCCTTTTGGCATGCAAAACAAAAAAGGTTCACCATCACTGTCTTGGACACACCAGTCCCCATGTCCGATCTCGGGACAACTGGACCACCCTCCTGGACTCGGCTGCATTGGTGATTTGGGTGTTTTGGGTTTTGCTCACCTTTGAATGAGGAAGCATTGCGCCGTCGAGACGACCCAGCGAGAATTGATCAAGGAGCCGGCACAGAAATGGCGGAATCCCTGCCGGGTTGGGAACTGGAAGCTGACCGTCCAGGGCCATGTTCCTGGCAGGGAATCGACCCCGGCCACAATCCGCATCATGCCATGGCTCATGGCTAGTGGCCGGCTACCACACACCCTCCTGCAAAGAAAGACGCAGTGATTGATTGGTTGATTGATTGATTCTTGACAAATGTCTCTTTTTCTCTTATGTAAAGACAAATTCCTTGCGTCCCCAATCCCACTTGGCCCATAAAGAATTCTATTCTATTCTATGGAGCGTACGGCCTCCACTGAGGTCCTGCACTGATACACAAGACCAATAAAACACATTATATGTACAAACACAGATAATATAAGGCTACGCACAGATAATCCGTGACTTACAACAGTTCATTTAGTGACCATTCAAAGCTACAACGGCACTGAAAAAAAGTGACTTATGACCAGTTTTCACACATGACTGTTGTAGCATCACCCCCCATGGTCACCAAGGTGTTCTACTCATTCTTCATGCTGTTGTTGTTATTGTTGTTGTTATTGTTGTTGTTGTTAATTAGATTTGTATGCCGCCCTTCTCCAAAGAGAAGGCTTTCCCTGCCCATCTCCAACAACCATCCAGCACAGTCCAGCTGTGGTGTGGAGGCCCCATTCTACCAGGACCCCCCAAGGTTGCCAGTGGAGTGACTCCCTCCCGCTGTGGCCCTCGCTTACGTGCAAGTGTCTTCTTCATCCTCAAAGATCAGACAGAGAGCATCCAGTGCCCAAAGCAGGAACAGCAGCTTCTTCATCCTACATCGCTCAACAAATGTCAGGTCCCACATTCTGCTCCCAGGGCTCATGACGTCACAAACTGGCCTTTCAGTCCCTGGCCAATCAGCCAACAGACAGTATGACGTCACACTGAAGAACCATAATTCTTTGCTGCCCATGGCTTTAGAAGAGTCAATGGTGGGGATCCAGTTTGGGCCTCCGGACGCAGCCTTCAAAACTACTTTCGACCTCGCCTAGGAATGGAACCCATGGCACGCGGCGTGGGGGGTCAGAGAAGGCTCACGGACACTAACTGTCTTGCTGGGTCAGCCACAACAGGAGGCCTGAGCAAGCATCGAGCTGGGAAGGACACAGTGGCATGGACGATGCTTTTGGAGATGTGGAATGGACAAGCAGCCCTGGTTTTGCAGTCATCTGCAAATGCATTTCGCCCCGAGTCTTCGGAGAGGGACGGCATACAAATCTAATAAACTTAAACTAGGAGGTCATTCGTATCATTCTACCCATGAGAATAATGGGGCAAGGTGGAAGGGACCTTGGAGGTCTTCTAATCTAACTCCGTGCTCAAGCTGGAAATCCTATTACATTTCAGACAGTTGTCCAGTCAGAATAGTTGTCCAGTCTCTTCTTTGAAACTTCCAGTGTTGGAGCCCCCACAGCTTCTGGATCAATTGTCAGGAAATTTCTCCTTAATTCTAAATAGAATAAACAGTTGGAAGGGACTTAGAGGTCTTCTAGTCCAACCCCCGACTTCAGCAAGAGATTCTAATCTGGACCATTTCAGATAGGTGGTTGTCCCATAAGCCTGCGCACCCGGACGTTGAGAATGGGGTCATTGATCACCCCTCCTCATTTGACCCAGACGAGGCCCTATCTGGGGGTTCCACAGGCACTGCAGGGACCTCCACCTCTGTCCCTCCAGCCCCTCCAGCTTCCATCTCTCCTTCCCCCTCACCCTCCGAGAGCCACATAGGTCTCCGATGCTCCGACAGACCATCCAGTTCAAAATCAGTGACCAGAGGAGCTGGCCGTGAGCCACCCACAACATTAAGGTGCTAATCTTTGGATAACTATTCTATAATAGCAAATTGAGACAAAACAGTGAACTCTTTGTTGCTACCTCTTGGTTGTCTGGATTTTCTGCAACCCATCTACAGGAGCCCCCTGGCCTGCCAGATGTTGCTAAATTAGATCTCTGAGGAGTCCAAGCCAGCTTGGCTAAATGTGAAGGATGATGGGATTTGGAATACCTTAAGCTCTGTGGAGACAGAGGTTCCTCACTCCAAGTTGAATGTAGCAGCTAATATTTTCGACTTTCAGGATAAATAATTGAGAAGTAACATTAGACGTGAGGTGTTCACCATATATTCTTCAGTTTGGTAGGGAGTCATTGCTCACAGTCGCTCATCACCTCGAGGTTTGACTACTGCAACGCTCTCTACATGGGGCTACCTTTGAAAACTCCAGTTCGGAAACTCCAGATCATGCAGAATGTGGCTGCGAGAGCTATGGTGGGGTTACCTAGATTCGCCCATGTCTCTCCAACACTCCATGGCCTGCACTGGCTGCCGATTAGTTTCCGGTCACAATTCAAAGTGTTAATGACCTATAAAGCCCTACATGGCATCAGACCAGAATACCTCCGGAACTGTCTTCTGCTGCACGAATCCCAGCGGCCGATTAGGTCCCACAGAGTTGGCCTTCTCCGGGTCCCGTCGACCAAACAATGTCGCCTGGTGGGCCCCAGGGGAAGAGCCTTCTCTGTGGTGGCCCCAGCCCTCTGGAATCAACTCCCTCTGGAGATTAGAACTGCCCCCACCCTCCTCGCCTTTCATAAATTGCTTAAGACCCACCTATGTCACCAGGCATGGGGGAATTGAGGTACCCCCCCGGGCTTATATAGTCTATGTATGGTACGCTTGTGTTGTATGATTTTAATGATGGGTTTGAGATGCTTTTAAGTATTACATTTGTCATATTGTTGTTATTATTGTTGCTGTGAGCCACCCCGAGTCTAAGGAGAGAGGTGGCATACAAATCTAATAAATTATTAATTATTATTATTAGTCACCATTAAAGTGGAATTGCTCCTAGATCACGGGAGGTCATTGTTTCTTTGGATTCTTGGACTGTTCTTGGAGGACTTTGTACTTACAATAAATGTAAAGAAACTGGAGCAGGTTCAGGGAGGAGCTTCCAAAGTGGTAAAGGGCCAAGTCCCTTCGAGACGGGTGAAAGGATACACATGTTACGCATTGAAGCTCAGGGTTGAACGGTGTGGTCCTTACGCTCTCTGAATTTAGTGGTTTCCTTGCCGAGGCTTCATGAGCCAACTGTCATTGGTGCTAGATGGTGCTGCTCAACTTCCTAATGCTGCAACCCCTTAATACAGTTCCTCATGTGGTGGTGACCCCCAACATAGAAGTCTAGCGCCAATTATCCCAATGGATCTTTAAGCTGATTGGCAGGAAGGTCAGAGGGACACCCCCACTGTCAACGCCTGATTGGTCAGATTGTAAAAATAGGTTCCAAGGTGCCAGAATAGAAGCTTTAGTTCCTAACACCAGAGGGGGGGTGTTTGTCTTTTCCCATGTGGTCTTAGGGGACCCCTGTGAAATGGTCCTTCGACCCCCAAAGGGGTCCCCACCCCCAGGTTGAGAACCAGTGTGATAGAAGGAGGGGGTGACGATGGCGACATCTGTGGGATCCTTGGTGGTCTCCAACCTTGGTAGTTTTGTTCCACCAATGCTGCCCTCACCAGTATCATTCATGGTCGTAGTTGAGTCATACGCCAATGACAGCCTAGGCAGGAGATCGCCAAGGCAGCTTATTTATTTATTATTTATTGGATTTATAGGCCATCCCTCCATGAGGACTCGGGACGGATTACAACATATAAAAGGCAATAAAAACATCTGAAATCCAATTTAAATTTAAAACTAACTGGTCTAAAACCCAAGTCCATTAAAGGTCAGTCACTCCCATTCAAACAGCAAGCATCCATTTCATTCATTGGTTAGAGCAGTGTTTCCCAACCGGTGTGCCGCGGCACACTAGTGTGCCGCGAGACATGGTCAAGTGTGCCGCAAAGCTAGGGAAGCTCCAGCTGGCCGGGGCGCTGCCGGTGCCTCTGACCTCCCGGCTCCTGCCCGATGCCGCGGTTTCTGGCGCTCTCCTGCTGGGCCCCAAAGAAGGAAGGCAGGAAGAAGGAGAGCTTCATTCTTCACGCCTTTTTCCCACCTTCCTTCTTTGGGGCCCAGCAGGAGAGCGCCAGAAACCGCGGCATCGGGCAGGAGCCGGGAGGTCAGAGACACCGGCAATGCCCCGCCCAGCTGGAGCTTCCCTGGCGTCGGCGGCAAGTGTCCTTTGGGGCCTGGCGGGAGGGCACTGGTGGTGGGAGTGGGGGGGGTGGCTGCAGCGGCCGCAGGCAGTCACGGGGGGGTGGCTGCAGCGGCGCAAGCAGTCGCCGGGAGATGTCAGTGGGAGCAGGGGGGTGGCGGCTGCAGCGGCGCAGGCAGTCGCGGGGAGATGGCGGTGGGAGGGGGTTGCGGCGGCGCTGGCCTGCATATACTGGTATATGCTGGCGCTGCGGGCCTGGCATATACGGCGTCCAGCAGCACGTCCAGCTGCCGTCGTCAGGGCTCCCGCTTGCAGTCAGCTGAGAGAGAGAGAGAGAAAGAAAGAGAGACATATAAGAGAGGCAGAGAAAGAGAGAGAGAGAGCGAGAGAGACATAGCAAGAGAGGCAGAGAAAGAGAAAGAGAGAGACATAGCAAGAGAGGCAGAGAGAGAGAGAGAAAGAAAGAGAGACATAGCAAGAGAGAAAGAGAGACATAGCAAGAGAGGCAGAGAGAGAGAGAGAAAGAGAGAGAGAAAGAGAGACATAGCAAGAGAGAAAGAGAGACATAGCAAGAGAGGCAGAGAGAGAGAGAAAGAGAGAGAAAGAAAGAAAGAGAGAGAAAGAAAGAGATAGCAAGAGAGGCAAAGAGAAAGAAAAAGACATATAGCAAGAGACAGTGAAAGAGAGAGAGAGAACAAGAGAGAAAAAAGCAAGAAAGAGATAGCAAGAGAGACAGAGAGAGAGAGAGAGAGCAAGGGAGAGAGAAAGACATAGAGGAAGGGAAGGAGGGAGAGAGAAAGAGAGCAAAAAAGAGAGGAAGAAAGAAAGAAAGAGGGATGGAGAGAGAGAAAGAAGGGAAGGAAGGAAAAGAGAGAAAGAGGGAGAAATAGAGCGAAAGGGAGGAAGAGAGAGGGGGGTTTTGTCCAAACTTTTCTTTAGCCCGTCCCCCCACCCACCCCTTCAATGTTCCCCAGGATTTTGAAAATATGAATAATGTGCCGTGGCTCAAAAAAGGTTGGGAAACACTGGGTTAGAGGGCAAGTAATTAATTAATAGCACAAAGCCTGGCGAGTCTTTAGACTCTTAAGGAAGGTGAGGAGGGTGGGGGTGGTGTGAATCTCTTGGGGGAGCTGATTACAGAGGACTGGGGCCCCCACAGAGAAGCTCTTCCCCTAGGTCCCACCAAGCAACATTGTCTAGTTGATGGGACCCGGAAGAGGCCGACTCTATGGGATCTAAACTACAGTTTGCTGAATAGATGATGGAGGAGAAATATAATAGCAGTCTACAAACATCTAAAACAGTCTCCTATACAAGAGGACATCTTCTAGGTTGAGAAGGACAATGTAACCTCCATCATCTCTACACTATCAACATTCGCCCAGCTTCTCATTGGCTTCAACCTTCCTGGGAGGAGAATTCCATTCTCATTCCTCTAATCCACATTGGCACCAATTTTGCATTAATCTGAATAGGCTGCTATAATTCCACACTGCAAACATCGTCACACATCCAATATTATGTTTTAATATTTTTTTTAATTTCAACACCAGTCTAAATAAAGTCCTATGAGAAATTCCAAAGGAAAGTTAGTTATATGAAGGTGAAGTTTGTGTTCTAATTTCAATTGGGAATTTTGGAAAGAATGACGGGTTTGGGACTGGGGATTTCAGTGGAAAAAATGACTCTTGGTGTATGGCCAAACAAGGTGTATGGGCACCAGTCCATCATCTTCCTCCTGTTCTCTTCTGTCTTGATTCTCTTAAGATATCTAATCTCTTTCTGGGCCTCTGGGAGGCAAAACCATATCAGACTGACTGCCAGGTTCGCCAAAACTTGGATTCCAGTTGTTAGGGACATAATAGCCAGGGGGTGATAGATTTGGGTCCGGTTGCAGTTGTAATTGACGTGAGGCCCAAGTCACCCTAAACTTCCCAGAAGCCCTGTTCCACCAGTTTCTGGGAGTTGTCCACAAAGGCTGTGTCATTCTCCATGGGGCAGGCCCTGTCCAGGGAAGATACGTAGCGTGGGTTCTTCTCCAGGGAGGAGCCATGCTTCCCCACTTTGTCGGTCTGGACCTAGAAACTAAGTACTGTCGCTTGGGAGGAATTATGTACCACTGCGTGGGCTTCCACATAGGAGGAGGCCTGGCAGCAGTTGTGAACTGAGGAGGAGCAGGAGGAGGCCGAGGCCTGCGGCCAATTGTGAACTGAGAGGAAGGTCGAGGCCTGTACCCAGTCGAGCCCCAAGGGGAGGACGTATATCCAGGTATCCAGAAAGTGAGAGTCTTGCGCCTAGATGTGAACTGAGAGGAGGATATGACCATGGGCCCAGTGATGAGTAAAGGGTAAGTTGGAGGTCTCGGTGGTGGGTGCACCTGGGGACGCTTCCACTTCACATTCTGGGTGCTGGATTGGATCGAGGAGGTTGGCTTTGCAGGAGGCAAGACCTCGGCCAGGACTGGCTTGTGGGTGGCCTTGAAAAGATTCTCTTTGGTGGTGTTTGTGATCCAGTCTAGATGGAGTTGGGTGGAGGTGAAGACACCTGGCTTCCGAGGTATAGTACAATTCGCGGGGCCCCAGCTGGTGACTCCGATGACCAAGTATCGCTCAGACCTTTCTTCCCTACACATGAGAGGCCCTCCGCTGTCACCCTAGAGAAAGAAGGAGAGAACATCCAGTACTGTATCCAGTTGTGTCAGGCAAATACGCCCTTCACAGGCTCTTCTCCTCTGGAGGTACGAACGCTGGCTTCTTGTAAAGAGCATCTTCCAACTCTTCCCCCTTATATACTCTCTGGGAGTGCAGACCATGCACAGCTGTGCTCACTTCCTTTTTCTGAGCTTTCTTAATTGCTCCTGCCTCCCCTGCATCCTTCTCACCCGTACATTCATCGGGTCCCTTATCTCCTCTTCCTCCTCCTCAGACTCTGGCAAATCCCCAGTTGGGGGTTCTATAGCCTCTGTAGGCTCCTTACAGCCAGAGTCTCCCTCCTTCTCTGGCTCACTGTGTGACTCCGCCAGCAGCCACAAATGCCGACCGTGCCCAGATGGCCCCAGTTCATCAGGCTCAAAGTCCGTTGCCAGAGGGCCTGGCTGTGAGCCAACCACAACAGAAACTCTACTCAAGTCACTGAAAGACACGGAGACCAACTAAGTCACCAGTCTAGATCCACCTACCTGACATGTAGTAATTTCTCCACTCTCGTGTCCAGCACATATGTTGTCGGGCAGGATACGCTTGCTCCACCAATATAAGCTGCTGCATGTGTTGTGAGGTATGAGTTTAACAACCCCCTCTTGCATCACATCTGGCACCCTTTGGCCTGTGAACGGAAGCCAGAAGATATCACCAACCAGCATTTCTCCCATGCCCAAGGATTCAAGGGATGGAACGCTCTCTACCGTGGAGAACCAGAACAACAGAATAATGGGAGTGGGAAGGGACCTTGGAGGTCTTCTAGTTCAACCCACTGCTCAATCTGGAGACTTTATACCAGGGGTGTCAAGGTCAAGGCCTGAGGGTTGGATCCAGACTGCAGGGTACAGGCAACTTGGGCGTCCTCCTTGATCCACAGCTCACATTAGGGAACCATCTTTCAGCTGTGGTGAGGGGGGCATTTGCCCAGGTTCGCCTGGTGCAGCAGTTGCGACCCTATTTGGACCGGGACTCACTGCTCACAGTCACTCATGCCCTCATCACCTCGAGGCTCGACTACTGTAATGCTCTCTACATGGGGCTACCTTTGAAGAGTGTTCAGAATGCAGCTGCGAGAGCAATCATGGGCTTTCCCAAATATGCCCATGTCACACCAACACTCCGCAGCCTGGAAATGGTAAAAGAGCTGCCCATGGGGCCTCTGCCTGAGGAAATTGTGCTCAGCCCTTACATGCTCTGTTTGCGCTGGCAGATGGTTGCAGGGGGTCATCCCAGCAGCCAAAAAAGAGGCTGAGAGCAGGCGGGGGCATTTCAGCGCACGCATGTCCTCCTGTGCAATGTGGGGAAGCCAACTCTCACTTGGGCATGAGAAGTCCTTCGGAAGTTGTGGGAGCTTCATCACTTGAGTCTTTCAAGAAGAGACTGGACAGCTATTTTTCAGAAATGGTGTAGGGTCTCCTGCTTGAGCTGAGGGTTGGTCTAGATGACCTATAAGGTCCCTCCCAGCTCTGTTTATCTTCTGACTCTGTGATTCTATTATTATTATTATTCCCCCTGCCTTCCCCAGCGTGGAGACAATTTCAAGGTCTTCCACACTCTGTTTTCATAATGCGCACTTGCAAGAAATCTCCTCTGGGTCAATGCTCCACGTTGGAGATGCCGGAGATACATTGGCTCTAAACCCCCCTGAGATAAGCCAGCCTTTTTCAGGGCCCCCCCGCCTCTCACTTTCGACTTCCATGGTTCCCCAGCCACTGATGGAGCATTGGACCAGCTTTGAGATGGTGACACTCTTGTCAGGCAGACAAGCCGGCTGGATGTAGTCGTTGCATCTGACCGGCTCATTCAGCTCCACCAAGGAAATGTCGTGTTGGATCCCTCCAGCCGTACTGTTGAGTTCGTGCTTGTAGTGCTCGTGGTTGATCACCCTCTTGATTAAACGGTTCTGGGTATCAGGACCAGGTTGGGAGATCCGGTTGAGCCCAAGCACCACCCTAAAATATCTTTTGTCACTGGAACAAGAACAGAGGCATGTCAACCAAAGGTAGAGGGTCTGCCCAGGGCACTGGACTCAAGGCAGGGTGCTCTGCTGCTAAGGACCACAAAAACAGGAAGTCTGGACAGCCCTTCCTTCCCACCCTCTCCTTTTTTCCTTCCTTCTTTCCCTCCTTCATTCCCCCCTCTCATTTTCTCCTTCCTTCCCTCCATCCCTCTTTCCTTCCTTCATTGATTCTTTCCTTCCTTCTCCTTTTTTCCTTCCTTCTTTCCTTCCTTCCCTCCTTCACCTTTCTTTCCTACCTTCCTCTCTTTCTGTCTTTGCCTTCCTCTCCTTCCTTCCTTCCTCCACTCCCTTCCTTCTTTCATTCCTTCCTTTTGTTCCTTCATTCGTAAGATGAGAGAAATACTGAAGAAAGGAGTATAAAGAAATATTTGTGCACGAAAGAGAAAAAAGAAGGAAGGAACGCAGGAGATAGGAAAAAAAGAAAGAAAGAAGGAATGAAAGAGGGAGGGAGGGATGACAAGTTTATTTAGAATAGAACAGAATAGAATATAGGAGAGGAGAATAGAATAGAATAGAATACTTTATTGTCTTTGGTAGAGGGAGGGAGGGAGAAGGAAGGAAGGAAGGAAGGAAGGAAGGAAGGAAGGAAGGAAGGAAGGAAGGATGGAAGGAATGGAACCCTTCATAACCTCCGGAGGTCTCTGGAAGAAAGCAGAAAAGTCCTGCATGTGGATCAACACCAGACTGGATCTATCAATGGACCATGGACTTTAAACTCCCATAAGGCTGGGGTACCTGGTTAGAGGATCCTGTAGCATCACACCATCACTCCCCTCCTCCCCCCAAGAGGCAACAACTTTTTTTGCTCACTCTTCCAGCGTAAAGCAGTGGGCGGCAGTCAGGACCCAGCGAGCGCTGAGCAGGGTCCCTCCACAGGTGTTGGCGTAGCCCAGCATCGTTGGTACCTGGAAGCAAACCTGCCACGGCCACGTCCCTGGCAGAGCGTCTGTGCCCCCCACAACTCGTAGCAGGTTGTGGCTAGCTGCCAACGGACGCCGTCCACAGACACCACTGAAGAGAAGCACAAGTGGAGAAAGGTCAGGAGATGAAGGCTGTGAGATGCTGAGGATACGCAACCCACTACACCCTGGGGCACAAGGCCACCTCCCTGTGGGAGCCTGAATGTACGGAGGAAGATGAAGGGGGCGGCTTCAATGGCTTCAGAGGAATGTCCATCCATTACCTGGGGGGGACTTCTGACCCCTTCAGAAAGGGTCCACAGCTTGGGCGTACTCCGCGATCCACAGCTGACCATGGAACATCATATTTCAGCTGTGGTGAGGGGGTTGTTTGCCCATCCCTGCCTGTCCTGTCTTGCAAATATGGCAGAAGGCAGAAGCCCAGGGATGCAATAACAATAGCATTTAGTCTTACCATATTTTTCGGAGTATAAGACGCACCTTAGTTTTGGGGGATAAAAATAAGGAAAAGAATCTGCCCACCAGGTATTTATCTGGCTAGTGTCCTTAGTCTGGTCAGCTTCAGCATATTATTTTATCCCCTGGTTAAGGGCTTTAAAAAACTTTATTCGGAGAGAGTAACAATGAAAGAGCTTGCAGCCAGTAAGAGCTGGGAACATCATTAGAACCTGGGAAGAAACATTCAGAGCAAGAAGAACAATGGAAAAAACCCTGCGAAGACTTAGCACTTGGAAAAACATTCTCCGCAGAGCGTAACAATGAAAGAGCTTGCAAATGGGTAAGAGCTGGGAATATTGTTAGCACCTGGTTAGGGCTGGAAAGAAACTTATTCGGAGCAAGTTAGAGCAATGAAAAAAACCCTACAAAGGCTTAGGGCTTGGAAAACATTCTTTGCAGAGAGTAACAATGAAAGAGCCTGCAAGGTCAGAACTGGGAAGATTGCTAGTAGCTAGTTAGGGCTGGGAAAAAAAAGAAGAAAGCTACATTCAGAGTATAAGACGCACTCAAATTATCAGCCTGTTTAGGGAGGAAAAGGATGCGTCTTATACTCCGGAAAATACGGCATATCCCTCTTCCCAGGGCTTCTACAGCCCCTTCTTAGCAGGTTACCAAGTTGGCCTCTTGCCCCCAACAATCTGGGTCCTCGTTTTCTTCACCTCGGAAGGAGGGAAGGCTGACTCAGCCCTGCTTCCCATGGTCAGCCGCGGAGTCCTCCTTTGCCACTTACTCGCAGGGGTCATCGGTGGCTGCCAACGCTCCCCCCGGGGCCAACCTCTCCTGCGACATGGCCAGGACCAGGACTGGCAGCAGCTGCCATCCCATCTCCTGGCAGGCTCAGACGTTGCTCCGGCTCTGGCCTCTTCCTAGAACCCGTGACATCACAAAACCCAGGTTTCCTGGTTCTCTCTCGCCTCAGCAACCCAGCGTGGACATTGATGCCCAACCGGGGAGGAGGCAGGTGGGTGATTGGACACACGAGATGAGATTGAATCTGCTCTGTCCGGCCAGATCAGTTATCAGGAAATAAAGGCCCACTCACACTGCATACAAAAGTCTCAGTAAACAGTTGCTTTCATAATGTTAATTTCTTTATTATTCTTACTTTTAAAAATATTTTGAAGTATGTAGTAAATACAATCTATACTTTACCATTTGGGCAGGAGGCAATATAGCCTGCATGATAAATCATTGAAGTATGTATGAAATTAATTTATTAATGGAAAAAATAATGTGCTAATTTATATACTTGAGACTTGATAGTCTGGTACACAATTCAGACACATGGAGCTGCGCATGCAACTCTGGTTTTACTACCGCTGCGATGGTGTCAGCATACCGGTAGGAACCTGCCCCCAAAGGTCAAACACAACCATCAATGAAATCGATGCTTCTTCTTTCAGGGAAGAGAAGGAGGAAGATGAATGTGTCCCTAATGGGCTGCCTGCCATGACCCCCTCTGAGGGTCCCATTGCAAAGTTACTCCCTGCTTCCGACGATACTTCACTGTCCGAAGCAGTGGGCAGTAAAACAGGCCTCTGACACTGGGAGGATTCACCCACCTCCACCCCCACAGTCCTTGGGGCAGGAGCTGGCCCAGAGCCAACCACAACGTCACCAGTGTCATTAATGGTTGAGTCATTCAACAATAACAGCGCAGGCAAGAGATCACCAAGGCTGTTTGTTTATTTATTTATTATTTATTTATTGGAATTATATGCCGCCCCTCTTCCAGGACTCGGGACGGCTTACAACATTTAAAAGACAATAAAAACATCTAAAATCCAATTTAAATTTAAAACTAACTGGTCTAAAACCCAAGTACAGTGGTGCCTCTACTTAGGAACTTAATTTGTTCCGTGACCAGGTTCTTAAGTAGAAACGTTCTTAACTAAAAGCATTTTTTCCCATAGGAATCAATGTAAATAATGTGGATGATTTAAATGTAAATAATGTGGATGATTTAAAAGGTCAGATGTGCCAAGAATCCTCTTTCTTTGTGGTAAACGGAGGCAGACAGCACAAAACTCCATTCCATTGATGTGTCAGACTTATTAGTGGCCAGAAAACATGGTGCTTAAACATTTGTGGATCTTACGTGTAATTAAATATGATTCTCTGTTGTCTGAACATGAAGTAAGCTTCCTTTGCAAAAAAACCAAACCCAAAAACCCCTACACACAACCCCCCCAAGACAAGTACAGTGGTACCTTTGATACTCATTGTTAATTGGTTGTAGAAGGCACAATGAGTACCAAAAACAATTAATACCAAAGAAATTTTCCCCATAAGAAATAATGTAGTGAGTCACAAAGCAGCCCACATGCTCTAGCTTGAGCATCAAACCCACAAAATGTTCATGTCAAAAAGCATTGTTGCGTTCAAAGTTTGATGAGCTTCAAAGCAGTTGTGTACTGAGGTATCATTGTACAGGAAACCGTCAGGGCGTGGGAGGGACAGCCACCTCTGGGGTTTGGGTTCTCGTTCTCTTGGGAGGAAAGAACTCCTTGTCCAGTCCAGTTGATTAAAGGAATTAACACCTTGCAGCAATTAATTTCTTCAGGTCCTTGGAGGAGTTGCATCTGTTCCAGGCTGATGTGCCCAGATTTAATTGAGCCGGTTGAGAATGAGAGAGTTTGACCATCTGAAGTAGATAAAAGCACCAGGTTATTAAAAAATAGAATATAATCAGATGACATGAAAGTCCAGAAGAAAGAGAAGGGAAGGGAAGGGAGGGAAAGAAAGAGAAGAGGAGAAGAGAGGAGAGGGGAGGGGAGAGGATGAAGAATAGAATTAGAAGGAAAATGGAAGAGAAGAGAGAATAGAATGAAGACTAGAATGGGAGGGAAGAGAAGAGAAGAGAAGAACCAGGCCGTGTGAGTGTCAGGCTGGAGTGCACATGCAGCTCAATTTACATGAGTATCGTGCTGACGTGCACAACTTCCACTAAGCTGAGCTGCACACGCATTTTGCACACACACCAACCCGCCATTCACACAGGTTGAACTGCATACAGGCACACATGTACCAACCCATTGGACACAATCCCAGTTGTGAATAGGCCATAGCCCAGGGGTTGGAGAGCCTTGCGCAAGAGGATGATGAGAATAGTCGTCGCCTCCTCCTCCTCTTCCTCCTCCTCCTTTCTGCAACCCCCACCCCTTCTAGAACTGAGTAGGTTGACTAGTAAGCAACCTACTAGTTGGTTGACTTATAGGTTAACTAGTAGGTTACTAGTAGGTTAACCTACACTGAGTAGGTTGTGATTGACCTCTCCAAGTTTCTAAGACGTCAGTAAGGGGTGTGCATAAGTGCACTAGGGTGCCTCCCATCCCCTGTCCTTTCTTTCTTTCTTTCTTTCTTTCTTTCTTTCTTTCCTTCCTTCCTTCCTTCCTTCCTTCCTTCTTTCTTTCTTTCTTTCCTTTCTTCCTGTCTTTGATATGTATTACCACGTGGTTAATCTCATTAACCTTCATTATTTATTGGACTAGATAGATAGATAGATAGATAGATAGATAGATAGATAGATAGATAGATAGTTGGGTCATGAAACATCTGCAGGAAAACAATCCAGCTCAGAGACCATCGAGCAGAAACGAAGCGCTACTTTCCTGGCCTTTCCCTTCCACCTTGCCTGGGCCATGTGGGGAACCCCAGCTGAAGGTCCTCCCCCACGTGTGGCTGCATCTCTGTCTCGCTCGGAGTCTGCCCTGCCCAGCCCTCAAGGCTTCCGTTCGACCTCCTGGTCTCCCACATTCCACCGAGAATGTTAGGAAGGGCAGGTGGCCGTGCCTGATGTCACACAGCCCCCATTCCGTGATGTCAAGCACCAGAGGCCTGGAGGATGAGGAGGCTGCTCCTCTGTCTCCTGGCCCTCGTCACCATCTGGACGACACAGGCCCAGGAGGACAATTGCAAGTAGGTGGCAGCACGCGGAGCAGGTTGGGGTGCAGAGGAAGAGGGACGACAGTTACAAGGCAGGATCTCTGCCAACTCGGAGATCCGTTGCCAGGCAGGCTTAGGCTCCTCAACTACCAAGCATCGGTCAAGAAGAAGGCCCCTCAGAACCCAAAATTGGTAGTGGAGCAATGAGGGACAGGCCAACCTCCCGCCCCCCCGAGTGGGCTGCGGAATAATAGCAATAGCACTTAGACTTCTATACCGCTTCCCAGTGCTTTTACAGCCCTCTCTAAGAGGTTTCCAGAATCAGCCTCTGGCCCCCAACAATCTGGGTCCTTATTTGACCCACCATGGAAGGAAGGAAGGAAGGAAGGAAGGAAGGAAGGAAGGAAGGAAGGAAGGAAGGAAGGAAGGAATAGCAATAGCATTTAGACTTATCTACCACTTCTTAATGCTTTTTCAGCCCTCTCTAAGTGGTGTTCAGAATCAGCCTCTTGCCCCCAACAATCTGGGTCCTCATTTGACCCACCAAGGAAGGAAGGGAGGGAGGGGGGAGCATTGCGAGCCCCCAACCCCAACCTGACTTAGTCATAAGTGGAGGATTATCTGCAAAGGCTACCAAGGTCTCCTTGCTTTTGCTGTTTATAGAGGTCTTTGCGGCAGGCGCCCCTTGGCACCCGGCCACTCCCTCCCCGTTGTGGGAGGCATCGACACTATGCCAGGCACTTGGCCCTGGATGGTCAGCATCCGCACCCCGTTCAAGTCTGGCTACCAACACACCTGTGGAGGGACTCTCATTGGCTCCAGGTGGATTCTCACAGCAGCCCACTGCTTCACAGACATAAGGTGAGTGAAAGCAGGTGAGGGAGGGTTCAGATGCTTAGCTCAGGCAGTGTAGGAACATCATGTGGGCACATAAGACAAGTATTCTACTCGCTGCCTTGGTAGTTGAGGATCGAGGGACAAGTGTGTTTTGGTATCCTAGGCCAGTGGAGTCTGATAGCGAGGAGGTCGAAGGGGATGTGGAGTCAGAGGCTGAAAGCCAACCAGGGTCTATTGCACCTCCAGAGGTGCCCATGAGTGACTCAAGAGAAGAGGAGGAGCCTCTTCTCGATGTCAGAGTGCACAGAAGTATTAGCAGGCAGGAATGGCTGAACAGCAAAAGATCTATGTGTGAATAGCCCTATAGAACAATTAGCCACGCCTTCTGGCTATATAAGGGTTAGTCTTGTGATGAGTGAGTGTGGACGTCAACTATGGATGATTGGGGTTTGAGGTGGAACTAATGAGTTTATTCGAACAAACTTCTTATCTCTGTGCTACCTGCCAGTTCAAGTGAGTCAGGGCCAAAATGCCAGCTGTGAGATCAAAGAAGAAATAACTAGGAACTTGATATCTGTTCTTGGACGATAATTAGCTGGCACAGGAAAAAAAAACATTCCTTGCTAGTCACTGCATTTTGAAAACCTTTCTGCTTTATCAAATATTGGAATTATAACTTGCAAACTTTGGATGTAGGGACTTATTTCTTCAAGGGCTCATCATGGGGTCAGAAAAGTTCTCTCCTTGATCTCCAGCCAGATGTTGGGGTCTAATTATTTTGTGGCTGCTTGAAGATGCCCACTCTCTTCCCACCCTAAGGATTTTCATGGGACAGATTCCTGTTTTGTTCCGTTTACGGCGATGTAGGCAGTGGGAGAGGAACCCATGAATCTTTCGCGTTCTTCTCTCTCCCAGGCACCTGACCAATTGGGAACTGGTGTTTGGCACGAACAAACTGTCCCACCCAGGTCCTGATGCAGAGGTCCGCTTCCTCAAGAGGGTGGTGCAGCACGAGAACTACCAGCCCCGCCAGCAGATCAACGACATCGCCCTGGTAGAGTTGGATGACCCTGTGAAGTGCAGCGACTATATCCAGCCCGCCTGCTTTCCGGACAGCTCGGTGGACGTCTCCAGCATGGTCCATTGCTACATTGCTGGGTGGGGCTATACGCGGGAGATAGGTGAGAGTCTACCAGGCCCAGACAACCACACAATCCCTAAGTTGCTTGAGGATTTCACTACAGGGCCTTTTGCCAATGGATGCTCCCATAAGAGACAAGCGCCCTCTGACCATCCCTACCCCAGTGAACAGGGAGAGGGGGAGGCCTGCTGATTCTTGGCAGTGGAGCATGGGAACTGCTTAAACGACAAAGAAAAAGTAGAAGGCAGTTCAATGCAAAGGAGTGTGAGGTGTTTGATGGTCTCTGAGCCTGGTGGTTTTCTTCTTGATATTTCACTACTTAAGGAACAGTATCAATGCTGAAGGAAGTGGCTTCACTCTTTGTTTAAATACTTTCCTCCCCCCCTCTGGCACTGATGATATTACCTTATCAAGGATGCCTTGTGTGTCCAATCACACTTGACCAATAAATGATTCTGTTCTGTTCTGTTCACACACTCACACAATACCATTAGCAGAGTTCTTCAATGTAGCAACAGTGAAAAATAAAACACAAGCGGGAGAGTTGGTTTCATTTCAGCAGAGCAGACAAGCACAGGGTGGGCTGAGAATACAGAGTGTTGAGAGGACCTGGAGCCATGTCCAGCCTTAAGCTTAAGTTTTCAGTTTCGATTACCTGCACAGACTCAGAAGTGTTTAAACTCCGATTGACTGACTTAGTTGCTGTACCTGTTCATTGGCTAACCTTGTTCCCCTCGGCTCTCCCGGTTCATGAATATCTTAACATATTCTGGTTTTTTATAGGCAAAGAAGTGTCCATGGGTAAATTCATCAGCTATCTTTCCCTTTGCAGACAAGGCTCCATCGGATGTCTTGAAGGAGGCCAAGGTGGACCTCATTTCCACAGAGAAGTGCAACAGCAGCAACTGGTATTACGGAAGCATCTCCAGTAGTAACCTGTGCGCCGGATTTGAAGGAGGAGGCATTGACACTTGCCAGGTATGTGAGCAAGTTACACTCACATCCATTCTGGACTGTTGGTTTGATTGACTGATTGTGATCGTTCCTCATAGACATAGGTAATTTTGTTTTAAAGTTATAACAAGGTTATAAAAATCATGCTGTATGATTTGGGATAGAAAAGATGGATAGAGAAAAATCCTTTTCATAGAAACATAGAAGATTGACGGCAGAAAAAGACCTCCTGGTCCATCTCGTCTGCCCTTATACTATTTCCTGTATTTTATCTTAGGATGGATATGTGTTTATCCCAGGCATGTTTCAATTCAGTGACTGTGGATTTACCAACCATGTCTGCTGGAAGTTTGTTCCAAGGATCTACTATTCTTTCAGTAAAATAATATTTTCTCATTTTTATTATCACACAATACTTGGACGAGGGGGCCCTCCCTAAAGCTCACAGGTAAGAAAGTGAGGACAAATCAAGGGAAATATTTCTTCACCCAGAGGGTCCTTGGTTGATGGAATCCCCTTCCAGAAGAGGTCGTGACAGCTGTCAGCCTGGAGACCTTCAAAGCAGGATTGGACAGATTCATGAAGGCCAAGTGTATCATAGGTGGTTACTGAAATGGATGTCTATGTGCCTCCTTTATGTTGGTGGAGGCAGGCAGGGTCCCCTTGGGTCCCACTTGTTGGGGGTCAAGGGAAAGGGAGGGTCTTGCCTTCTCTTTCTGCTCAATATCCCCATGGACAATTGGGGGCCACTGAGGGACACAGAATGCTGGACTCGATGGGCTTTGGCCCCATTCAGCAGGGCTCTTCTTAGGTTCTTAGGTTCTGCACTGCCATTAATTGAGAGTTATAACTGTTTGGGATAGTTTACAACAGGGATGGGTTCCTATCGGTGCGCTGGGATGCGCCGTTCCAGGAGTGACCTGCAGATTTGTGCCATAGGTTTGCCATCATTGCCATACGGTCTCCAGCTCAAGCACGGGGTTGGAGTATAAGACCTCCAAGGTCCCTTTCAACTTTCAACTTGGCCACTCTATGTTCGAAATTCTATTGGCGCTCCTTCCCAACGCACCAGCCAGTTCCTTGCTTCCTCACGTCTCTTGCTGTCCCCTTCATCGCTTGTCTTTCTTCCTACTCTAGGGTGACAGTGGAGGACCTCTGATGTGTAGGGAAAACCGGTCCGAACGCTACTGGATTGTGGGAGTGACTGCCTGGGGACTGGGCTGTGCCAGGGCCCAAAAACCTGGGGTCTACACTGCTACCCAGAACTTCTATGACTGGATCCTAGGCTACACAAAAGAAAAGACCGTTCAAGAGGTGGTCACCCAAGTGCCAGAGACAACATTGACAACCACGTCTAGTCCATCAACACCTAAAGCAACAACATCCACAGAAAAAACAAGCCCACCCCAACCCGAACAAATTTCAAGGCGTCAAGAAATATCTTCCAAAATTGAGACAGCTTCAACAACCACCACTACTACCACTGAAACCACCACCAAGGCCACCACAAAAACCACCACTGAGGCCACCACGAAAACTACCACCGAGGCCACCACGAAAACCACCACCAAAGCCACCACGAAAACCACCACTGAGACCACCACGGAAACCATCCCCGAAGACACCACTGAAGAAATCATTGAAGACACCACCGAAACCACCACCAAAGCCACCACTGAAAGTAGTACAACCAGCACCACTCCCACCACTACCAAAGCTCCTCAGGCACAAGTCCCACGTCGCAAGCCCGAACGACCCACCAAGACTATTAGCTTCTATGGCTCCAGTGCGGATTTTAACTGGCTAAAGCACTTGCCTGTCAATTGGCCACATTCTTGAACCTGATCCCAGACCTAACTGTTGCTGGTCAGTAGCCCTCTTTATTTGCTTAAGGGATCTTCCCTTACGCCGATAAAAGGATTCTGTGCAGCGGCACTTCTCAAGTGATCCAATTAATGTAACAGATTATTAAAATGCATGTACTTCAAATAAATTTTTTTGTAAAAATGTACAAGACTGGTTTTTGGTTGTGTGGGCCCCAGTATCTCTGGTCTGTCAGCTGGATATTCCTCTGTATATGTGTATCTTTGACTACAAAGACACTACTATGACTGTTCTGCACACTCCTTAACCCTTAACAGTGACCAACACTGGATGTAAGTATGGCCTCACTAAGTCTTTATAAAGTGGCACTAATACTTCACATGATTTTGATTCTATGTCTCTGTTTATACAACAATGAATTGTATTCTCTTTTTTGGCTGCCGCTACAGACGGCTAACTCTGGTTTAAGTGATCGTTCACAAGGTCCCTCTTGCAGTTTTTGAACCAGGTTTCACCTAAACCAGATGTGCCAAACTCACATCGTCACAGCAGTTTCACGTGATGTATTGAGATTCCCCCCCCCTTTGCTAAATCGGACGTGGGGAGGGCCAGTGTGTGACATGTCTGGAATTTGACAGCCCCGACCTAAACTGTACTCGTATCTTTGGTTTTTCCCAGCTTATGTGTAAAACGTGCTTTTCTCTACATTAAATTTCATGTTGTTGGAAAGGGCCCATTGTTCAAGTCTGTCAAGATCTTTTCGGATCCTGAGCCTTTTCTCCTGGGCTGTGGGCTATTCCTGCCAACTTAGTGACACCTGCAAATTTGATGGGTTCTCCTTCTATCCCTTCATCTAAGTCATCAATGAAGACGTTGAAGTCACTGTCCACCCACTGCTACCTCTTAAGAATGTTGGTGCTAAGAGAGACCAACCCTGTCAATGTTCTCTCGTTCATTCATGATCTGAGCTTGGAATCTTACTGAAAATGTCACTCTGACCACCAAATTTGTGGCAGGAATATCTAATGAGTCTGCCTACTGCCTGTCAACCTTAGTTGCTAAGCAACCAGGCTCCAGGCCATCCCTTTGGAGAACTCTCACTGAGGGTCCCCTCTGGAAAGGAAGCAGAGAACTGGTGTGATGTCATATTGGCTGCGTGCTGATTGGAGGAAGGCAAGCGGTCTGTGGTTTGTGACGTCACGAGGAATGTCGTCAACTCAAGATGGAACTGAGCCCTTCTTGAGACATGTAGGATGAAGCAGTTCCCTCTTCATATTTTGGTCCTTCTTCTGTTATGGTCTACACATGCGTATGATAACAAATGTGGGTGAGTTATGTCAAATCCAGGGGTTAATAATCACAACAACAGCACCACCAACAAAAACAGTGTTGGAAGGGACCTTGGAGGTCTTCTATTCCAACCTACTGCTTAGGCAAGAACCCTGCACTACTTCAGACAGATGGTCATCCAACATCTTCATAAAAACTTCCAGTGTTGGAGCATTCACAACTTCTGGAGGCAAGCTGTTCCATGGATTAATTTCATTTCATTCATTTCATTTTATTGGATTTGTATGCCGCCCCTCTCCGTAGACTCGGGGCGGCTAACAACAGTAATAAAAACAACGTGCAATACTAAATCCAATACTAAAAATTAAACACTAAAATTGTTCTCACTGTGAGGAAACTTAGTTCTAAGTTGCTTCTCTCCTTGTTTAGTTTCCACCCATTGCTTCTTGTCCTACCCTCAGGTGCTTTGGAGAATAGTTTGACTCCTTCTTCTTTGTTGAGATATTGGAAGACTGCTATCATGTCTCCTGTGGTCCTTCTTCTCATCAAACTAGCCATGTCCAGTTCCTGCAACCGTTCTTCGTATGTTTTCGCCTCCAGCCCCCTAATCATCTTTGTTGCTCTTCTCTGCACTTTTTCTAGAGTCTCAACATCCTTTTTGCATCATGTCAACCAGAACTGAATGCAATATTATTATTATTATTATTATTATTATTATTATTATTATTATTAATTTATTTTTATTATTTATTAGATTTGTATGCCGCCCCTCTCCGTAGACTCGTATTCCAAGTGTGGCCTTAACGAGGCCTCATAAAGTGGTATTAACATTTCACGTGGTCTTGATTCTCTCCCTCTGTTGATGCAGCCTAGAACTGGGTTGGCTTTTTTGGCAGCTGCTGCACACGGCTGGCTCCTATTCAAATGGTGGTCCACTAGGACTCCAAGATCCCTCTCACAGTTACTACTGTTGAGCAAGGTGCCACATATGCTGTACCTGTGCGTTTTGTTTTTCTTGCCTAAACGTAGAACCTGACTTGTTCAGAGGAAGTGCTTTTAGTGTTCTGCAATGCTTGTTCCTAAGCAGACGTGGCTTCTCTGGTCTCCAGACCCATCAACTTGAGGAGATCCTGGGAACTTCAGGCTTTCTTTACATCAGATGTCCACACCGCTCAAGGAAGGTGGGCTGTTGCCATCCCCAGTAATGGGCAGGCAAAATTTTTACTGCCACACTGTTGGGTGTGGCTTATTTTGTGGGTGTGGCTTAATGGTCATGTGACTGGGTAGGAGTGACTTGCCAGCCATGTGACCAGGTAGGAGTGGCTTGAACGATCATCATCATTCAAGTGAAATGTTAAGTACTCGACTTACAACCTTGCCAGTGTCGCTCACTGGGGTGACAATTTGCTTCGTGTTTCCCGCACTCTCCTTCCTGGGTCGCCCCCCTCCCACCTCAGGCTGGGTAGCTGGGCGAACGGGGGCTGCCAGAGTCATAAATGCTGCCAGCGCCGCTTCCACCCAGGCCTTCTGCTTGCACCTCAGGCGGGAGGTGGCCGTGTGAGGCTGGAGGGGAGCCGGGCAGGAGAGAGGGAAGCTCGTCCGAGGTCAGGAAGGAGGAAAGAGGAGAAAAGCAAGGAGCCCAGACACAGCAGCAGCAGCAACAGGGGGAAAAAGGAAGAGCCAAGACGGGACTGGTAATCCCGGAAGTGACAGCCGCCAATCAGCTGGAGCTGCACATGCATCTTCATTTCCGCCGGTAGAACTGTGTTCCACCCCGTCCTGCCTGCTGCCATCCCTGCCGGTGTGGCATCCTTTACCGTTCCACTAGGAACCCGCTACTGGTTCCAGTGGTGGAAAGATTTGTGTCTCCCCCTTCCTGTGGGGTTTCAAGACGGCTTCCATGCCACCCCCACACCCATAGCAAACTGATGATGACGCTTATTATTATTTTTATTATTATTATTATTTATTAGATTTGTATGCTGCCCCTCTCCGTAGACAGCTTAGCTGAGGAGATGATTAAATTGACAGCATGATCTACCTGATTAAATTGACAACATGATCTACCTGATTAAATTGACAACAAATCAAACGGATGCATTTGGACAAGATGCTAAGTTTGGCTAGTAACATCCTGACTTAGGGGGTAGCATCAGCCTCCTAAGACTTCATTCACAATACGTTGCATGATTGTGCCTTGATTTTGAGTGTGTTCCTCTTTCCCAGTTGCAGTTTTGTCCTTTCAGAGTTTTAAACTGCTTAATTCCAACGATGCTGTTTATATGACTATGTAGGATGTCAGGCATTGATTTAAGCCTCCTCCACCTGTCTCCTTGCCACCTGGTCCCTCCTTTGCACTAGTGGGGTCTACAGTGGGGGGCTTGTTCACATGATATGATAGCAGCATTCCAATCTCTCAGGGGCTGTCACAAAGAAGAAGGAGTCAAGCTGTTCTCCAAAGCCCCTGAGTGTAGAACAAAAAGCAATGGATGGAAATTAAACAAGGAGAGAAGCAACTTAGAACTAAGGAGAAATTTCCTGACATTCAGAACAATTAACCAATGGAACAGCTTGCCTCCAGAAGTTATGAATGCTCCAACACGGGAAGTGTTACGAAGGGTTCCCTGTCTCATCAGGAGGTTGGTCTAGAAGACCTCAAAGGTCCCTTCCAACTCTGTTATTCTGACTGTGACAGCTTTCTTGAGTTTTTCAGCCCTCTTCTTATTCTCTCTTCCCAAGTGACATCTGTGGCCGCCGTCCTTTGGCCTCCAGTCACAGCAGCAACCTGCGGATCATTGGTGGCGTCGATACCCTTCCAGGAACATGGCCTTGGATTGTCAGCATCCAGATACCCACCATGACTGGCTTCAAGCACACCTGTGGGGGGTCCCTCATCAGCCCCCGCTGGGTCATCACGGCAGCCCACTGCTTCCTCAACAAAAGGTGAGGGATGTGTTGGCTGAGCCAGGATTGTCTAGTTAGGTTTGCACAAGGAACCCAGAATGAATTGCATCAGAATAGTTCCTTCATTACTTTTTGCCCATAGGCGGGAATCTTGCCAGATTAAAGCAACTATCTGAATAACCACCAGAAAAATCCTATAAAGCAGGGGTGAAGTCCAGGCTCCAGATTTTGAAGTTTTGAGTAGTTCGGAGAACCAGCAAACACCACCTCGGTCTAGCCCGATTGTGGGGGCGGGAATGGAGATTTTGCAATATCCTTCCTCTGCCATGCCCATCAAGCCACGCCCACAGAACCAGTAGTAAAAAAATATATATTTGAATTTCAACACTGCTATAAAGCTTTAGGGATGATCCATGTTGGAGCTCTTTCTGCACACCAAACACCCAAGTCTATCAGAAATGGTGTAGAGTCTGCTGCTTGGCTGGACTAGATGACCTGCTAGGTCCCTTCCAACTCTGTCAATCGGTTAAAGCCTGAGCTCCTGCAACTATTCATTGCACAGTTCAGCATCCAGACCCCATATCATCTTTGTTGCTCCTCTCTGTACATTGGACATTCCAGAACGGCATAAGGTCTTCTGCTTCTGGGTTTGACTAGAAGACTTCCAAGGTCCCTTCCAGCTCTATTCTGATTGACTGAGTAGTTAATAGGGTTGTGGAATCAAATCTACTCTAAGTGAACAGGCTGATAGTCTGAGTACCTTCCCAGAAGCCAAAGATTCACACAAATTTTGATTCCTAACTCCTAGAAATAAAGTCTACGACCCATCTCCACCCCCTTGTCAGCCTTTCTTAGTTTTAGTTTAATCCCACTGCCCCCCCCCTCCCCCCATGTGGTGGTTCACTCATGTCCTGCCCAAATAGTCATGGACTCAGAGGATGCAGAGACTATGGAGGTGTGGTACAGGTGTCCTGTGCTCCTGGCACCTGAGATTGACAGTGAAGAAGATGGAGGGTCAAGGTCAGAACAACAAGGGCCTTCTGCACTTCCGGGATGAGTGAATCAGCACTTCCTGTCAGGAATGACTTTGCATTTCCTGTGCTGAGTGGCTCAGGAGAAGAGGAGGAGCCTTTTCTGGATGCCAGAGTATGCAGGGCATCTAGGAGACATGAATGGTTGGCTAAAAGGGAATTTACTCATGAGTAGTACTGCTGGCTATTGGGTTATGCCCTCACACTATTTAAGGGTAAGGCCTGCCCCACCTCGCTGCAGAGAACAACGCAGTTCGTTGTGGAAAGATTTCGTATCGGATATTGGATTCAGTTTTTGTTTAAAAGAACTCATTCTTGCCCCTGCCAATCAATTTCAGTTTTCCAGTTGGATCCTGACTTCAACGCTTCTGAAATCTTGCCTCCCCTGGTAATTATAGCTGTGTTTATCATCTGGGATTCTTTCCAACTGATAAGACTTGGCTAGAATTTTCTTTCTGAAAGGATTTTTAAAAGACTCTTAAAAGACTGAAACTGTTGTACATATTAAATCCCTTTATTTGTTATTTCTGGTGTGCATCTGATTACTGGGCTCGGTGCTGGACAGAACATCCCCTCCCTCCTGTTTTCCACCCACAGTGCTTGCGACTTCCCTTTTCCTCCTCTGCCCCAGATACCTAGAACACTGGAAGCTGGTCTTTGGTGCCGCTCAGCTTTCTCGGCCTGGTCCGGATGTCCAGGAACGCACCATCAAGAACCTGGTGGAGCACCAGCAATACGTACGTAGAACCCACTACAATGACCTGGCCTTGATGGAGCTAAGCCACCCGGTCAACTGCAGTGACTACATCCAACCTGCCTGCCTGCCGGACAAGAGTGTGCAGATTTCATCGCTGACCCACTGCTATGTCAGCGGCTGGGGAGTGGCCGATATCTCGAGTGAGTCCTTCAGCATGTCCATCAAGGAGGAGTCTCCAATCACAACACAACTTGATGAGCTGTTTTCTTCTCTGATGGGGGTTTCTGCTGCTTCCAGGGCTGAAATTCTGGGAAGCTGTTCAAACCCAAATGGCCTTTTAAGATGGTTAAGGAGTGTGCAGTGACCCCTGAGTTATCAAGGATACACATACGCAAAGGAAACGTGGAATTCTAGCAGATATCCAGCAGATAGTCAGTAGACATGAATAATGGCTCAGTCATACAAACCAGATACGTTAAAGTGTATACAATAGTATTTACTTTAGCAAATATCGTAGTCAAGTTAAACAGCCCAGTCATGCACGGTCAAATCAGTCAATATCTGTCAATGCATTAGCAATACTACAAGCCTCACTTGTACATCTTACAAATACATAAACTATCATCAGACACAACAGTTCTTACTACAGCAGTCACAATGAATCAGCACAAATCAGCAGAAAAAAACAGAGAGAAAGAACCACGCTTCTAGCTCCCTCTTGTGGCAATTCCCAACACTAACTCTTAAAGCCATAGTGTTTCAATACATACATTCATTGGTAGCTTGTTTATACATTGCCAAACCCAATTGTTATGTACATCGTACTAACAAAGGTCCTAGCCAGAAGGGCCGGGTTCTCTCCGAGATCTTTCCTCAACCAGAACTTTTATCAGTAGAAGAGTTAGGGGTTCCAACTGGAGTGGGGCAGGAGCAAATCAAAATGAAATCCAGGCACATGGTGAGGAAAGGAGATTTATGCATTCGCAAAAGCAAGTGGAGACAGCTACAGAGAGAATGGGGTCCCAAAGGGCTGCTTTATAGGGGAGCCTGTCCTTGGTGGGGATGCGTGTAGGTCAAGGGAGTCAAACTCGATTTCATTGAGGGTTGTGTTTGACCTTTGGGGGCCAGGTGCAGCAATTGGTTCCTACCGGTATCTTGACGCCATTGCAGCGGTAGTAAAACCAGAGTTGCGTGTTCAGCTTCATGTGTCTGGCGTGTCCACATGTGCGCCCCAGTGAGATTTTGCTTCTGCATATGTGCGGAAGCAAAACAAATTGCCAAAATGTAATGCACGCACATGTCCCCTTGCAGGATTTTGCTTCCTGTGGATGCACAGAAGCTGCGCGCACATCACACTTGTATTAGCAGGAGAGGCAACCCCCACCTGCCCCGGGTGGGTGGGCTGGAGTGAGCATGCTCCCCCCAGGCACCATTTCCCTTGGCAGAGGGCAGCAGGAGGCCCTCTAGGCTGAAAACAGGGCCCTGGGGGATAGCAAGCTCTGTTTTTGTGGGCCGAGGCCTTCTGGGTCTCTCCTTCATGGTTTCCAGGCTAGCCCCACAGGCCAGATCTAAGCACCCCATGGGCCTTGAGTTTGACACCCCTGTTCTGAGGGGGTTCTTGAGGGAATGGGCTCCTGTAGGCAAGTGTCACCTATAATGTTTATTCTGGTGAACATGTGTTCCTTTTTCATTGTTTACTTTATTGTCCTGTTTTATTTTGCTTCTCTTTAGATGCTGTTGTGTTAACTTCTTTGAGAAAAGACTCTTAAATAAGACTTTTGTATATAGTAAAATCCTTTATTGGTTAATCCAGTGGTGTGCATCTGATTTCTGGGAGCTCAGAGCTGGGACAGAACAGATGTCTGTCATTTTTTCCCCTTTTTGTTATTGTAAGCCCTCTAGTTTAGACTTACAGCAAGTTAGGAGGCAAATAAATTTAATAGGTAAATTTAAAACAAATAAATAAATCTTTTTTGCTTACTAGAGCCAAATATGACCTCGGATATCCTGCAAGAAGCCAAAGTAAACCTCATCCCCGTATCCACCTGTAACAGCACGACGTGGTACAACAAGAAAATCCATCACAATAATATCTGTGCTGGGCATGAGGAAGGAGGCATTGACACTTGCCAGGTAACAGAAGGATAGTACAACAGAGTTGGCAGGGACTTGGAGGTCTTCTAGTCCAAACCCCTGCTCAGGCAGGAGACCCTATACCAGTGAGAGTGAACCTTTTCTGCCCCAGGTGCCGAAAGTGCTCACAGTCACGCTATCACAAGTGCATGGGTCCCCACACCCATAATGCAATTCCCCCATACCCCACCCCCCTGGGCATCTGTGTGTGATACCCCCCCCAAACCACCCTACCCCTTGGAACCTTGGGAGGGCAAAAAAGTCTCCCACATTTCCTGGAGACCCTTTGGATGTCACGACCAATTTCCCAACATCTGGTGGGCCCAGTAGGACCATTTATCACCCTCCCCAGGTTCCAGAGGCTTCCTTGAAGCCTGGGGAGGGCAAACACAGCCTCCCCCACCCCATCAGAAGTTCTCTGGAGGCTGGAAATGCCCTCCAAGAGCCTCCGCATGAGCCAAAAATCAGCTGGCCAGCACATGTGTGCTTAAGCTGAGCTAGGGCAATGGCTTGTGTACTGGCAGATATGGCTTTGTGTACCACCTGAGGCACATGTGCCATAGGTTCACCATAATGGCCCTATACAATTTTCCAGGCCTGTCGCAGCTTGGGCCTTTAGGGAAGAAAGACCCTCCGTATGCTGTAGTGGCATGGCATACTTTTACTAAAGCCACGTGGTTGCAGCCTAAGCAAATCCCAATCAGAGACTTCCCATGTAAACACGGTATTTTCTCTTTCTCCCACCCCCACCCCCTCTGGTCAATGAGGTTCAAATTTCCAGTAGTTATTTTGCTAACAGTCGTAAGGTTTGGCTCCTCTGGTTCCTCTCAGGTGGCCTCCCTAGAGTCCTCTATTCCCACTCCTCACCTTTTGTGGCAGGCTGCTATCAAAGCGAAGTAGGGCTGAAATGGTTTTATTGCAGATCTGATAACATTTCAGACAAATGGCTGTCCCGCCTCTTTCTTTAAATAAAACCTTCAGTGATGGAGCAACTACAATTCCTGGAGGCAAGTCGTTCCGCTGGCTAATTGTTCTCACTGTCAGGAAATTCCTCCTCTGTTCTAGGTTTTTTCTCTCCTTTCCTGCCTTCAGGTTGACCCACCTCCTCTTTGTGGCAGCCCCTCAGCATATTGGAAGACTGCCACCTGCCTTTGTACCCACAAGCCCAGTCCTCCTTGAATCCCGTTAACTCTTCTCCGCTGTCAATTTGCCTTGATAGTTAGTAGATCAGATTCTTGTAGAGAACTAACACGGATTAAACCTGTACACATTGAAGAGCCTGGCTTCCCTATTTCTTGTCCCTGACAGTTCCTGCACTTGATGTTCTTCCCCTTCTTGTTCCCACAGGGTGACAGTGGTGGTCCTCTCATGTGTCGGGAGCAAAGGTCCGAGCGTTTCTGGCTTGTTGGTGTCACCAGCTGGGGGGCTGGCTGTGCCAGGGCCATGAGGCCAGGCATCTACTCCTCCACGCAAGAATTCCTCAGCTGGATGAAAGACATGACCAAGGAGGACTTTTTCAAGACTCCTCGCCCACCCAAAAGGAGACCCCCGGTAAAGCCGCTTGACCATCTGTGGCAACAAACCACCCCCTCAAATGTAAACCAGCAGCTTGAGAGCTGGGTCCAACCCAAACCGAAGCCGACGATGATTCCTCCAAGGCAACCATCTGCAAACGAAATCCAACAGTTTGAGAACTGGTTTGCAGCTCATACAAGCCCTACTATGCCACCCACCACACCGTACTCCATCCCTTGGCCTCCGCAGCCACTAGCACCAACACTGCCGCTGCCGACACTACCCCCACCACCCCCACCACCCCCATCACCACCATCACTGCCCCCACCATCCCCATTCCCTGTTCAGACTCCGTCCCCATGGGGTTCACAGAATGTGCCGAACTGGAACCAAGGCTGGCAACCAATTTACCGGCCTCCCCCCAGAACCAGGCCCACTACGATGCCTTGGCTAGGATATGGGGCACAGCAGCCCCAGACATGGGGCAATGTGGCTGTGACCAGAACAAGAGCTCCCTATTATGGTGGATACTACCCAAACTGGAACATGGCCAGGCCTCCCTTTCGAACCACCCCTCCTTCAGTGTGGCAGGTTCAGCAATGGTCTCGCTCAAGCACACCCTTCAACTACCTCTGGTACTCGAGATGGAGCAGGTCCCCCAAGTAGCCCACGCTGCCCTACTCCACCATCAGCCAGTCGTTTTCTGCCTTTCCATTCCCATCCGTCAAAAAAGCTTCAAGGGCATGCAGTTTTGGGGATGGGTCTGCCCCCTCCCTTCCTCCAGGTCTCAAGCTGGGTTGCCCAAGAGAAGATAGTCACCTTTTAACCGATTGATATAAACAGAGAGAGAGATGAGACACAACGGATGCTGGAGGGGTGCAGTAGCAAAACCCCAGCTGCTGCAGGGCTGGCTGTGATGCTTGGTTCTGAGGGCCGGTGTTTTGGGGGACTCCCGGAGAGAGCCTACCTGGATAAGGAGACACCTGGTGGATCATTCAGTAACTGGCTTGATGCCTACCAACTGTTTCAAAGAAAAGGCTGGATGCTGCATCGGTCCCAGGGTTGGTCTTCTGTTGAGCAATATTTGTAATTCTATGTTAGGAATAAAGCGGTGGTGCTTCTAATGGGTTGATATGATCTTCATTCATTCATTCATTTTATTGGATTTGTATCCTGCCCCTCTCTGAGGATTTGGGGTGGCTTACAACAACAACATAATAATAATAATAATAATAATAATAATAATAATAATAATAATAATAATAATATAATAATAATAATTTATTAGATTTGTATGCCGCCCCTCTCTGAAGACTTGGGGTGGCTCACAACAGTAATAAAAACAATGTTATAGCGAAACAAATCTAATATTAAAAAAGAAAGTATATAAAACTCTATCATATTTAAAAACCAAACAACACATACATACCAAACATAAAATATAAAAAGCCTGGGGGAAGGTGTCTCAACTCCCCCATGCCTGGCAATAAAGGTGGGACTTGAGTAGTTTGCGAAAGACAGGGAGGGTGGGGGCAGTTCTAATCTCTGGGGGGAGTTGATTCCAGAGGGCCGGGGTCCCTACAGAGAAGGCTCTTCCCCTAGGCCCCGCCAGGTGACATTGTCTAGTTGACAGGACCTGGAGAAGGCCGACTCTGTGGGACCTGACCGGTCGCTGGGATTCGTGTGGCAGAAGGCAGTCCATTAGGTAATCTGGTCCCATGCCATGAAGGGTTTTATAGGATTTATTAGATCCTTTAAAATTTTGGAATCCTATCTTTCTGGGCCCAACATCCAGCTAAAATGGAAACACCGCACTGCAATAAATGGTGGCTTGTTAAAACTTCAGCCTAGAAAAAGATGAAGTGCAGCAGGGTGTTGGACTAGAAGACCTCAAGGGTCCCTTCCAACTCTGTTATTCTGTTGAAGTCAAGGAGCAGCAGTTGAGAGCCCCAGAGTTGGTGACATGAGAAACTAGCTTTCAGCATAAGATGATGACCGGCAGGAATGCCAGGGGACAATTTTCTAGCTGTGTTTGATTGTCACATCTTGGGTGAAAGCCTCTCTCTAAACGTCTGAGTGGATCGAGCCCATTTCTGAGAGGCTGCGGCTCCTGCTTGCAGACCTTCAGCCTAGATCAGGGATGGTCAACCTTTTTTGGTTCACATGCTGAAAGGGTTTGTGTGCATGTCCCATCATGCGCGCATGTGCCCACACCCCTCCCCCAGAGCTGCCCCTGCACATGTGCACAATCCCACCCATCCCCATTCATCCCCGCCAAATGAGCAAACCAGAAGTTCGGAAAACAGACTTCCTGTTTCCCCGTTGTGCTTTTTTTTGCACTCCAGAGCCTTCAGGGAAGCTTCCTGAAGCCCCAGAGTGTGAAAAACAGCACGACAATCAAACCACAAGTCCATTATGTGTGTGTCTGTGTGCTAGAATGCATGCCCATTCCTCTTCCCTCCCCCCCACGTATGTGCAACCCCCCCCCCCCCATGCTGCAACCTGTGGATCACACAGGCCTTTGTGAAACCTGGTAGGTGAAAAAAAATGCCCAAATGGGCAAACCGGAAGTTCGGAAAACCAACTTAGCCACACCTTGTCAGTATATAAGGGGCAGGCTGAGGAGAGAAGAGGAGTGGCCAGCAACGTTCCTATCATGGAAGATGGTGTCCTGGATCTGAGAGACCTTTTCGGGCTCCATGGACTTTGAATCCATTTTTTATATATGAGGTGCGGAAGCCTGGGATGTGAGTGTGGTTAAACTATCAGAGACACTTGATTTATGACGCTAGGAGGCCAGCTAGGGGAACTGCTGCCCACGTGAAATTCCTTGTGTTCTATCATTGTTATTGTAAAAACTGCTTTTCCAATAGACCTTGTTTATTGAGACTTTTTTCTTTTTAAATATTCTTATTAATTTCCACTTTTAAAAAAGAAAACACAATAGTAAGTACAGAAGAAAAATTTTAAAAAAATTAATAGCGGTATATACCGATACTAGCGTTATATTAGCATCAAACGCACTATATATTAATTAAACACTAGGCTATAATTTGTCTCAAGTATATAAATTAGCACATGCCTTTTTCCATTAACAAATTAATTTCATACATACTTCAATGATTTATCATGCAGGCTATATTGCCTCCTGCCCAAATGGTAAAGTATAGATTGTATTTATTACATACTTCAAAATATTTTAAAAAGTAAGAATAATAAAGAAATTAACATTATGAAAACAACTGTTTACTGAGACATTTGTATGCAGTGTGAGTGGGCCTTTATTTCCTGATAACTGATCTGGCCGGAGAGAGCAGATTCAATCTTATCTCGCGTGTCCAATCACCCACCTGCCTCCTCCCCGGTTGGGCATCAATGTCCACGCTGGGTTGCTGAGGCGAGAGAGAACCAGGAAACCTGGGTTTTGTGATGTCACGGGTTCTAGGAAGAGGCCAGAGCCGGAGCAACGTCCGAGCCTGCCAGGAGATGGGATGGCAGCTGCTGCCAGTCCTGGTCCTGGCCATGTCGCAGGAGAGGTTGGCCCCGGGGGGCGCGTTGGCAGCCACCGATGACCCCTGCGAGTAAGTGGCAAAGGAGGGCTGCGTAGGACCGCCCTGTGGGTCACGCGGCTGACCATGGGAAGCAGGGCTGAGTCAGCCTTCCCTCCTTCCGAGGTGTATAAAACGAGGACCCAGATTGTTGGGGGCAAGAGGTTGACTCGGTAACCTGCTAAGAAGGGGCTGTAGAAGCCCTGGGAAGAGGGATATACCGTATTTTCCGGAGTATAAGACGCATCCTTTTCCTCCCTAAACAGGCTGATAATTTGAGTGCGTCTTATACTCTGAATGTAGCTTTCTTTCTTTTTTTCCAGCCCTAACCAGCTGCTAGCAATCTTCCCAATTCTTACCTTGCAGGCTCTTTCATTGTTTCTCTCTGCAAAGAATGTTTTCCAAGCCCTAAGCCTTTGTAGGGTTTTTTTCATTGCTCTAACTTGCTCCGAATAAGTTTCTTTCCAGCCCTAACCAGGTGCTCACAATATTCCCAGCTCTTACCAACTTGCAAGCTCTTTCATTGTTACTCTCTGCAGAGAATGTTTTTCCAAGTGCTAAGTCTTCGCAGGGTTTTTTCCATTGTTCTTCTTGCTCTGAATGTTTCTTCCCAGGTTCTAATGATGTTCCCAGCTCTTACTGGCTGCAAGCTCTTTCATTGTTACTCTCTCCGAATAAAGTTTTTTAAAGCCCTTAACCAGGGGATAAAATAATATGCTGAAGCTGACCAGACTAAGGACACTAGCCAGATAAATACCTGGTGGGCAGATTCCTTTCCTTATTTTCTTCCCCAAAAATTAAGCTGTGTCTTATACCCCAGAAAATACGGTAAGTCTAAATGCTATTGCTATTGCTTCCCTGGGCTTCTGCCTTCTGCCATATTTGCAAGACAGGACAGGCAGGGATGGAGCCAAGCAATCATTCAAGGTTAATAGCATCAAAGTTTTGGAAAAGAAGAATTTGTATGTGATGACCCAAGACAATCCACAGCGGCAACACAACCAGCGGATAGTTCAAACCGCCCCTTTGTTGCTCCAAATTTCCTCCAAATATTCCCACCTTACAGCAAGTCCTAGAGTGAATTGATCACACACACACACACACACACAAACAAACACAAGCACGCACACACACACATCCAGCAGCCTCTGGCTGCAAGTATTTATTTGTTTATTTCTATGCCGCCCTTCTCCGCAGACTCAGGACAGCTTACAAAATAGAAATAAAAGACAATGAGAGAAACCCAAACATAAAATTAATACTAAAACGCCAATAATTATTTTAAGCCAAGCATTCCTTATTCAGTCTAATCATGATTCTCCATTCTTATCACCATCGACCAGAGTAAACTGTTAGTACTCAACAGCCAGTTAGTACTCGAAGTAGTTCGTGTGTGTGAGCACCATGGTTGCAAAGTGAGAAACCCAGCGAGGTCCAGGGAATAAGACAATGAGTCCAGGAGGCCAAGGGGGAAAGGAAATTAGTCCTGGAAGAAAGGAATAAAGGAATGAATCCAGGGAACGGCACACAAAACTCCATGAATTAGGTCTTTGTTCCTGACCAACGACCCTCCCCACAGTGCCTCCTTCAGTCTCAGTCCCCAGGTGTGCCTTGTGGAGAGAGGCGGGGTGCTCTCCTCCCGGGTATTTGGGTCAGCCTGCGCTGTTCCGGCTTCCTCTGCACTTTCCATGCTCAACGATCAAGAGGTCATGTTTTTTGCTCATGGGCTGAGCTCCGTCTCTCATGTTCACTGCTTAGCCTCTCCTGGTCCTCCCGCCCCCATTTCTCTCTGCTAGCAAGGTGTCCCACTCCTGAGGGGCCCTGGCCTAAATCCTCCCCAATTGATTGATTGATTGATTGATTCATTCATTCATTCAGTCATTCAGTCATTCAGTCATTCAGTCATTCAGTCATTCAGTCATTCAGTCATTCAGTCATTGGACTTCTATGCCGCCCCTCTCCGAGGATTCAGGGCAACTTACAACATATAAAAACAATGCAACATCATAATCCAATTAATTAAAAAACAATTAATCTAAAACCCCAATAATATTAAAATCAGTCGCTACCATTTACACAGCAAACATACATTACGTTCATTTGGCCAGGGGGGTAGGGTCTAGTGACCCCAAGACTGGCAACATAAATGAGTCTTCAGACTCTTCCGGAAGGTGAGGAGGGTGGGAGCAGTGCATTCCAGAGTGCCGGAGCCCCCACAGAGAAGGCTCTTCCCCTAGGCCCCACCAAGCAACATTGTCTGGTTGATGGGACCTGGAGAAGGCTGACTCTGTGGGACCTATGCGGCAGGAGGCTGTCCCACAAGTAATCTGGTCTGATGCCATGAAAGGTCAGCTATGGATCAAGGTGGACGCCCAAGCTGTGGACCCTTTCTGAGGGGGTCAAAAGTCCTCCCCAGGTAATGGATGGACATTCCTCCGAAGCCATTGAAGCCACCCCCTTCATCTTCCTCCGTAGATTCAGGCTCCCACAGGGAGGTGGCCTTGTGCTCCAGGGTGGAGTGGGTTGGTTGTCCTCAGCATCTCACAGCCTTCATCTCCTGACCTTTCTTCCTTTGTGCTTCTCTTCAGTGGTGTCTGTGGACGGCGTCCGTTGGCAGCTAGCCACACCCTGCTACGAGTTGTGGGGGGCACAGACGCTCTGCCAGGGACGTGGCCATGGCAGGTTTGCTTCCAGGTCCCAGTGCCACTGGGTTACACCAACGCCTGTGGAGGAACCTTGCTCAGCGCTCGCTGGGTCCTGACTGCCTCCCACTGCTTTACGCTGGAAGAGTGAGCGAAAGAGTTGTTGCCTCTTGGGGGGAGGAGGGGGGTGATAGTGTGATGCTACAGGACCCTCTAACCAGGTACCCCATAGCCTTATGGGAGTTAAAAGTCCATGGTCCATTGATAGATCCAGTCTGGTGTTGATCCACATGCAGGACTTTTCTGCTTTCTTCCAAAGACCTCCAGAGGTTATGAAAGGTTCCATCCCTCCCTCTCTCCCTCATTCCCTCCCTCCCTCCCTCCCTTCCTCCCTCCTTCTTTCTTTCTTCTTTTCCTATCTCCTGCGTTACTTCCTTCTCTCTCTTTTCTCTTTCATGCACAAATATTTCCTTCTTTCTTCAGTATTTCTCTCATCTTACAAATGAAGGAACAAAAGGAAGGAAGGAAAGAAGGGAGGGAAGGAAGGAAGGAAGGAGAGGAAGGCAAAGACGGAAGGAGAGGGTGACAGGGAAGGAAGAGGGTGACAGGGAAGGAAGGAAAGAAGGAAGTAAGGAGGGAAGGAGAGGGAGGGAAGAAATGAAGGAAGGAAGTGAAGAGGGAAAGTGGGAGGGAAGGAAGGAAAGAAAGAAGGAAAAAAGGAGAGTGGAGGAAGGAAGGAAGGATGGAAGGAAGGGCTGTCCTGTTTTTGTGGTCCTTAGCAGCAGAGCACCCTGCCTTGAGTCCAGTGCCCTGGGCAGACCCTCTACCTTCTGTTGACATGCCTCTGTTCTTGTTCCAGTGACATAAGGTTGTATAGGGTGGCGCTTGGGCTCAACCGGATCTCCCAACCTGGTCCTGATACCCAGAACCGTTTAATCAAGAGGGTGATCAACCACGAGCACTACAGGCACGAACTCAACCTCACGGATGGAGGGATCCATAATGACATTTCCTTGGTGGAGCTCAATGAGCCGGTCAGATGCAACGACTACATCCAGCCAGCTTGTCTGCCTGACAAGAGTGTCACCATCTCAAAGCTGGTCCAATGCTCCATCAGTGGCTGGGGAACCATGGATGTCGAAAGTGAGAGGCTTGGGGGCCCTGAAAAAGGCTGGCTTATCTCAGGGGGGGAGGGGGGTTAGAGCCAATGTATCTCCAGCATCTCCAACATGGAGCATTGAGCCCAGGGAGACTTCTTGCAACTGCGCATTGTTTTCTCCTGCTGGAAAATAATGAAAACAGAGTGTGGAAGACCTTGAAATTGTCTCCACGCTGGGGAAGGCAGGGCGAGTAATAATAATAATAGAATCACAGAGTCGGAAGATAAACAGAGCTAGGAGGGACCTTATAGGTCATCTAGACCAGCGTTTCCCAACTGGTGTGCCCAGCAGGAGAGCGCCAGAAACCGTGGCATCGGGCAGGAGCCGGGGGACAGCTGCGAGTAGGAGCTCCAGGTTGGAGGCACCGGCAGCGCCCCGCCCAGCTGGAGCTTCCCTGGCATCGGCGGCAAGTGTCCTTTGGGGCCCGGTGGGAGGGCACTGGCGGTGGGAGTGGGAGGGTGCCGGCTGCAGCAGCCCCAGGCAGTTGCGGGGAGATGGCAGTGGCGAGAGGGAGCTCCAGGGTGGAGGCACCGACGGTGGTGGTTGGACGTGTTGTTGGACGCCGTACATGCTGGCGCTGCGGGGCTGGCATATACGGCGTCCAGCAGCACGTCCAGCTGCCACCGTCAGGGCTCCCACTCGCAGTCAGCCAAGAGAGAGAGAGAGAGAGAGAGAAAGAGAGACATAGCAAGAGAGGCAGAGAGAGAAAGAGAGACATAGCAAGAGAGGCAGAGAGAGAGAGAAAGAAAAAGAGATATAGCAAGAGAGGCAGAGAGAGAGAGAATGAAAGAAAGAGAGACATAGCAAGAGAGACAGAGAGAGAGAGAAAGAGAGAGAGAGAAAGAGAGAGAGAGAAAGAAAGAGAGATAGCAAGAGAGGCAGAGAGAGAAAGAAAGAGACATATATATAGCAAGAGACAGTGAAAGAGAGAGAGGGAGCAAGAAAGAGAGAAAAAAGCAAGAAAGAGATAGCAAGAGAGACAGAGAGAGAGAGAGCAAGGGAGAGAGAAAGACATAAAGGAAGGGAAGGAGGGAGAGAGAAAGAGAGCAAAAAAGAGAGGAAGAAAGAAAGGGATGAGAGAGAGAAAGAAGGGAAGGAAGGAAGAGAGAGAGAGAAAGAGGGAGAAATAGAGCGAAAGGGAGGAAGAGAGAGATTTCTTTTTGACCAAACTTTTCTTTAGACCCCCCCCCCCCCCCGTTCAATGTTTCCCAGGATTTTGAAAATGAATAATGTGCCGCGGCTCAAAAAAGGTTGGGAAACACTGATCTAGACCAAGCCTCAGCTCAAGCAGGAGACCCTGCACCATTTCTGAGAAATCGCAGTCCAGTCTCTTCTTGAAAGTCTCAAGTGATGAAGTTCCCACAACTTCCGAGTGAAATCTCATGAGAGGAGACGTGTGCGTGCAAGATTTTGGTGATTTTCACCATTTTTTTGCTTCCATGCGCCAAAATCTAAGGTGGCTGCACATCCTCTCACGAAATGTTGCTTCCTGCGCATGCACAGAAGCCAAATCTCACTTTGGTATGGGCCCATACCTGCCAGACACCTGGAGCTGCGTTCTCATTGTACTGGTAACGCCAAAAGGTAGGAACCCCCGCCTGCTCTCGACCTCTGTTTTTGGCTGGGATGACCCCCTGCAGCCATCTGCCAGCGCAAACGGAGCATGTAAGGGCAGAGGCCCCGTGGGCTGCTCCTTTACCGATTCCAGGCTGTGGAGTGATGATGAGACTTGGGCATATCTGGTAAGACCCATGATGGCTCTTGCGGCCACATTTTGCACGATCTGAAGTTTCTGAACACTTTTCAAAGGTAGCCCCATGTAGAGAGCATTGCAGTAGTCGAACCTCGAGATGATGTGGGCATGAGTGACTGTGCGTAGTGAGTCCCAGTCCAGGTAGGGCCACAACTGGTGCACCAGGCGAACCTCCTCGCCACAGCTGAAAGATGGTGTTCTAAAATTAGCTGTGGATTGAGGAGGACGCCCAAGTTGCCTGTACCCTGCAGTCTGGATCCAACCCTCAAGCCTTGAGCTTGACACCCCGGTATAAAGTCTCCAAGACCTCCAAGGTCCTTTCCAGCTCCCGTTATTCTGTTGTTCTGGTTCTCCACGGTAGAGAGCGTTCCATCCCTTGAATCCTTGGGCATGGGAGAAATGCTGGTTGGTGATATCTTCTGGCTTCCGTTCACAGGCCAAAGGGTGCCAGATGTGATGCAAGAGGGTGTTGTTAAACTCATACCTCACAACACATGCAGCAGCTTATATTGGTGGAGCAAGCGTATCCTGCCCGACAACATATGTGCTGGACACGAGAGTGGAGAAATTTCTATATGTCAGGTAGGTGGATCTAGGCTGGTGACTTCGTTGGTCTCCATGTCTTTCAGTGACTTGAGTAGAGTTTCTGTTGTGGTTGGCTCACAGCCAGGCCCTCTGGCAACGGACTTTGAGCCTGAGGAACTGGAGACATCTGGGCACGGTCGGCATTTGTGGCTGCTGGAGGAGTCAGACAGCGAGCCGGAGGAGGAGGGAGACTCTGGCTGTAAGGAGCCTACAGAGGCTATAGAACCCCCAACTGGGGATTTGCCAGGGTCTGAGGAGGAGGAAGAGGAGATAAGGGACCTGATGAATGTACGGGTGAGAAGGATGCAGGGGAGGCAGGAGCAGTTAAGAAAGCTCAGAAAAAGGAAGTGAGCACAGCTGTGCAGGGTCTGCACTCCCAGAGAGTATATAAGGGGGAAGAGTTGGAAGATGCTCTTTACAAGAAGCCAGCGTTGGTACCGCCAGAGGAGAAGAGCCTGTGAAGGGCGTATTTGCCTGACATGCCTGGATACAGTACTGGACATTCATAAGGTTAATAACATTGTGAGTAAACTTTTGGATGAGAAGCAACTGTGTGGGACCTTATCTTGCCAAGTTGTCCTCATGCCTGGCTTTTGTTGGGGGAAAATACATTGTTTCGATTCACATTTGTGCAGTTTAAGAAACATCTTTGTAAATAGACTCTTGTTCCTTTTGAAACCTTTTTGTTTGAGTTTTAAACTGGGGCTACTTACTGGATGGCTGCCATGCAAGACAGAAGAGTTTCCAAAGTTGACCTCTAGAGTGTGAAGCCTTTCTTCTGAAACGTGCTTCTAGTTTTGGATGTTCTCTCCTTCTTTCTCTAGGGTGACAGTGGAGGGCCTCTCATGTGTAGGGAAGAAAGGTCCGAGCGGTACTTGGTCATCGGAATCTCCAGCTGGGCACCCTTGCAGTGTACTGTACCTCGGAAGCCAGGTGTCTTCACCTCCACCCAATTCCACCTGGACTGGATCACAGCCACCACCAAAGAGAATCTTTTCAAGGCAACCCACAAGCCAGTCCTGGCTGAGGTCTGGCCTCCTGCAAAGCCAACATCCCCGATCCAATCCAGCACCCAGTATGTGAAGTGGAAGCGCCCCCAGGTGCACCCGCCACCCAGACCTCCAACTTACCCTTCACTCACCCCTGGGCCCATGGTTCCACCTTCCTCTCGGTACACACTTAGGCCCAAGCCTCCCCCTCAATGGATACCTGGGTATAGGCCTCTCCCTTGGGTCACGACTGGGTACAGGCCTCGACCTTCCTCTCGGTTCACGATTGTCCGCAGGCCTCGGCCTCCTCCTCGGTTCACGCCTGCTGCCAGGCCTCCTCCTATGTGGAAGCCCACGCAGTGGCACATGATGACTCCCATACGATGGTACTTAGTTTCTAGGCCCAGACCGACAAAGTGGGGAAGCATGACTCCTCCCTGGAAAAGAACCCAGGCTACGTATCCTCTCTGGACAGGGCCTGCCCTATGGGGAATGACACAACCTTTGTGGACAACTCCCAGAAAGTGGTGGCATAGGACAAGGGCTTCTGGGCAGTTTAGGGTGACTTGGGCCTCACGTCAATTGCAACTGCAACCAGACCCAAATCTATCACCCCCTGGCTATTATGTCCCTAACAACTGGAATCCAAGTTTTGCTGAACCTGGCGGTCAGTCTGATATGGTCTTGCCTCCCAGAGGCCCAGAAAGAGATTAGACAGATATGTGATGTATCCCGTTTTTTTTAATGTTATGGATGTGGAGAAGAAACATAAACTTTTTTCAAAAAAATGATGGTGACTGTCAGGAAATTCCTCCTTAGTTCTAGATTGCTTCACTTATGCCCCTCCCCACTTGCCCCTCGGGGGGGTGGGGGTGCGCCAGCCATTCATGTAGCAGTTGGAGAACAGGGCTTCAGAGTCCATGTTGCCATGAGGCAAGCAAGCTGGCTGGACATAGTTGTCAAAGGTCACTGGGCTGCTGAGTTCCACCAGGGCGAGGTCATTGGCCTCGCTCTGTGGGTTGTGGTCTTGCTGGGGGAGGATGCGGTCCATGGAGCACAATTGTATGGTGTCCAGCAAGTTGTGGTCTCACTTAGCGTCCCAATAGCTGGTTTTGACTGCAGTTGCTAAATGAGCCCCACTTGCATTCAGAGTCTTGGAGAAGGAGCTGCCTTACAAACCTGTTCAGATTCTGAGAGTTTTATGTGGACTGTGCGGGCGGTCAGCTTACATGTGTGTGGGGGGGGGGGGGCGTTTCTCTAGGAAATGTGCATTGTCCATCACTTGATGACAGACTCCAGCAAGGATCCATTTGATCCCAAAGACCAACCCTCTCTAGAAATGCAAATAGCATTTAGCAACAGCCCTTAGATTTATATTCTGCTTCATAGAGATTTCCAGCTCTCTCTAAGCGGTTTACAGAGTCAGCCCCCAACAATCTTGGTCTTTATTTGACCCCCCTCAGAAGGATGGAAGGCTGAGTCAACTTGGAGTTGGTCAGGATTAAACTCCTGGGAGTAGACAAGAGTCAGTCTGCAATACTGCACTCTAACCACTGCGCCCCCATGGATCTTCCTTCCTTCCTTCCTTCCTTCCTTCCTTTCCTTCCTTCCTTCCTTTCCTTCCTTCCTTCCTTCCTTCCTTTCCTTCCTTTCCTTCCTTCCTTCCTTCCTTCCTTTCCTTTCCTTCCTTCCTTCCTTTCCTTCCTTCCTTCCTTTCCTTCCTTCCTTCCTTCCTTCCTTTCCTTCCTTCCTTTCCTTTCCTTCCTTCCCTTCCTTCCATTTCCTTCCTTCCTTTCCTTCCTTTCCTTCCTTCCTTCCTTTCCTTCCTTTCCTTCCTTTCCTTCCTTTCCTTCTTTCCTTCCTTTCCTTCCTTCCTTCCTTTCCTTCCTTCCTTTCCTTCCTTTCCTTCCTTCCTTTCCTTCCTTTCCTTCCTTTCCTTCCTTCCTTCCTTTTCTTCCTTCCTTTCCTTCCTTCCTTTCCTTCCTTCCATTTCCTTCCTTCTTTTCCTTCCTTCCTTTCCTTCTTTTCCTTCCTTCCTTCCCTCCCTCCCTCTTTCTCCTTTCTCCCTTTCCTTCCTTCCTTCCTTCCTTTCCTTCCTTTCCTTCCTTCCTTCCTTTCATTCCTTCCATTTCCTTCCTTCCTTCCTTCCTTTCCTTCCTTTCCTTTCCTTCCTTCCTTCCCTTCCTTCCATTTCCTTCCTTCCTTTCCTTTATTCCTTTCCTTCCTTCCTTCCTTCCTTCCTTCCTTTCCTTCCTTCCTTCCTTCCTTCCTTTCCTCCCTCCCTTCCTTCCTTTCCTTCCTTTCCTTCCTTCCTTCCTTTCCTTCCTTCCTTCCTTCCTTCCTCCCTTCCTTCCTAGCACCAGCATTTAGACTTATCTAGGGCTTCACAGCTTCACAGTGGATTACAGAGTCAGCCTCTTGCCCCTAACAATCTGGGTCCTCATTTTACAGACCTCGGAAAGACAGAAGACTGAGTCAATCTTCAGCCTGGTGGGATTTGAACTGTCAAATTGCAGTCAGCAGTCAGCAGTCAGCAGGAATAACCTGCAGTACTGCACTTTAACCACTGTCCCACCATGAATAGATAGAATTATTTATAGGTCAAGTGTGATTGGACACACAAGGAATTTGTCTTGTGTGTCCAATCACACTTGACCAATAAAGAATTCTATCTATTTGACCATCAGATATTTGACCATCCAGGATGGTCAAGTGCTTGCAACTCACAACTGCCAGACTCATGAAAAGGAAGAAAGGACTTCAAGATTAGATTGGTTGGTTTATATACTTTCCCTTTCAAAGGTTTCCCAAGGTTACTAATAACAATAATAATAACAAAGTCCATTAGGAGAAACAGAGGCAGCTTGGCCGGACGGAAGCAGCGATGGTTGTGGCTGGCTTTTTCGCTTGCTGGCGCCGTGATGAGGCTATGTGAAGGGGCCCCAACAGGCTGCCCCAAAGTTGGCAGCTCCTTTCTCAATCCACCCACTGATGGTTTGAGTGCCGCCGTAGGCCCTTCAGCTCCGAGTGGATCTCCCAGGTTTCCAGTAGAGACGCCGTGTGCTCCACCTAGGGCTCCTTCGTCCACATCTCGACCAGACTGCGAGGAGTTCAGAGTTTGTCCGGAGGAGTTTCTTGCTGCCGTCGGAGCTCAAACCTCTCTGGGATGAGATAGGGGGCCTTTGGGTCCATGGGCACTTCCTCCTTCCGTGGGTCAGCTGGAGGGCCAGCAAAGAATGGCCGAGGGACACCCCTCGCGGGCATCTTTGGTGCCTCCATGGAGCGAGTTTTCCTCCGCCGGGCATAGGGGATCTCCAGAAAGCCCACCTTCTCTGGAGGAACGTCCATGGGCTCCAGGGTTGCTTCTCTCTTCAAAGAGTTGTGTGGAAACCACGTGGGAGGACCAGGATGAGGCCTCCCATAGGGAAGTTGTTCTGGAGGAACATATGGTTTCTCCAGGAGAGCGGTTTCCTCTTCGGGAATGAAGGGGGGCTGTAGAGGAGTGTACGGGGGCTGCTCCGGTGTGTAGGGCCGCTCCAATGACATATGGCTCTCCGGTGGAGTGTAGGGGGGGCTCCAATGACATATGGCTCTCCGGAGGAGAGTAGGGCGGCTCTGGAGGAATGTAGAGGTCTTCTGGAGGTGTATAAGGGTGCTCAATGTCGTGATATGTCTCGGGAGGAATGTAGGGGTTCTCCAGAGGGACTGTTGCCTCCAGGGGCATAAACCAAAGGTCTGGAGGAGTGTAGGGGGGATCTGGAGGAGGGTGAGGGAGATCTAGAAAGCTGTGGGGGGGATCTTGAGGAGGGTGTGGTGGATCCTGAGGAGTGTAAGGGGGATCTGGAGGGATGTAGGGTTCCTCAATAGCATAGGGGGTTTGCGAGTGAATATGGGGAGGGTCTCGATCTCTTCTAGAAGCAAGCGGAAAGAGATGGGCCTCTGCCTTGTCAACTGAGAGGGGAGAGTCATAGTAAGGCTGCGTGGGGAGGATGGGGGGCTCCGGAGTGATATAAGGCTCCTGTTCAGGAATGTATGGAGGTTCCAGACTGGTGTTGACTTCTGGAGGGATGAAGGGGGGCTGCAAAGGTGTCGGTGGGATTTCTCTAGGGATATATGGAAGAGGCAATTGCGTCGGCGGGATTTCTTTAGGATAGAAAGGTGGTTCCAAGGTGACCAGTTGCTCCAGAGGGACAAAGGGAGGTTCTAGAGATGGAGGCAAAAGGCCCGGAGGAATGTAGGGATCTTGGAGACCGATGGTGGGCTCCGTTTCTTTAAAAGAAGCCTCCAAAGAATCCTCCAAAGTGGCGAAGGCTTTCGGAGACCTGTCTATGAGCTCTCCTTCCAGATCTTCTCTGGATTGTGAAGTGGCCGTCTTGATGGGAAGGAGGGTCACACCACTCTTCAGCCTATGTACATGTTCTTCCCCTGGGGCCGTCCCTTCATCAATCTCAATCATTTCTCCTAGGATCCACTCCAAGAAATGCTGGACGGAAGTGTAAATTCCCGGGCTGTTGGCCTCACCGCAGCCTTTGCCCCAACTGGTGATCCCCAAAATGTAGAACAGAGATTCGGGGGATGTCTTGCACATCAATGGGCCTCCACTGTCCCCCTACAGAGAGAGGAAAAGGGGGAAGGTCATTTGGGCAAAGGGAGGTGGGGAAACCAGGCTGAGAGTAGACCTCCACCTATCACCAATGATCCCTCTAACGTTAGAAAACGGTGCAGGGCAATTAGAAACTGCTACACACACTGTTCCCTAGTCATGTTGCACGGGCGTGCAGCCATGCAGCCTCCGATATTAGAAAATGGTGCATGGCAGATGGAAACTGCTGCACATTGTTCTCTCATTATGTGTGCAGCTGCGCAGCCACACAGCTTAGAGCAGTGGGCTGCTTGTCTTGGCACTACTGGTGTGTCCTCTGAGGCCATCGCAGCAGCACACAACTTCCAGTGGCAAGCAGTTCCACTAGTTAATTGTCCTCACTAAGTTTCTCCTTAATTCCAGGTTGAATCTCTCTTTGGTTGGTTTCCATCCGTTGATTCTTGCCCTGCCTTCAGGTGCTTTGGGGACCTTTTCTCTAGACTAGCTAAACCCACATTTCATTCTTCATATGTTTTCATCTTTGAGCCTTTAATCATCTTAGTTGCTCTTTATTTATTCGTGTACACAATTTTCTTTTTCACTATTAGAACTTTTCCGTTCATTCATCTGGGCTCGTGCAGGTATCACAAATGACCTGGTAGAAAGTGGCCTGTTCAGGTCCACTAAAACACCTAGTAGAGGGCGCTACGTTTCAGGTTTAAGAACAGCTTCTTTTGTGCCAGGTTTAAAAATTAATAATTATTTAAAAAGTGGGTTTGCCTGATTAAAACATTGATTCCCCCCTCCCCACTCTTTGAATCTCAGAATCCAGTGTCAGCGGAAAATTGCATGGGATTCAAAACAAGGTTTGGGTTTCCAGCTGCCCTTTAAACTGGTTGCTAGGTGGAAACTTTGATGAACGACGCAGGAGCAGATAATAAAATGCCGGCCTGCAGTTTGAGGACTGTGGGGAAAGGGTCAGTTCATTGGAAAATAGGAAGGAAAGTAAACCAGGATTGTCCAGAAAACTTGGACTGCTTCTGGCTGACCACCATATTGCTGATATTGTTTCGGGGGCATTTCGTACATGGGTGATGTTCTTGTTGTTGTTATTTTATGCCATGTGTTCTTTTAATGTACAACTCAGGGTGGACAGCATGCCTAATCTCTTCTGTTCCACAGCAAACCAGTGAGGTGGTCTCAAGCCAAGCCACAGACCACCCCATGAAACCCAACCCTTTATTTGCTTGTGCCAAATGGACAGAATCTTGCCAGACTAAAGCTATCCCCTTCTAAAACCCCATATGGGAGACTCTGGAGTGCGGCCCTCCAAACCTCTTCCTCCTTCCCTGTCCAGCTTAGGACTCTGTTGTCTCTTGCCTTGCCAAGTTGCCAAGGATGGGAAACACTGCCCTAGCTCAACTCCAACATGCATGTGTTTGTTGGCCAGCTAATTTTCAGCTCAGGCGGAGGCTCTGGGAGAGCATTTTTGGCTTCCAGAGAGCTTCCAGGGGGTGGGGGAGGGCCTTTTTGTCCTCCCCAGGTTCCAGGGAAGGCACTGAAGCCTGAGAAGGGTGAAAAACGGGACTACCGGACCCACCAGAAGTTGGGGAAAGGGCCATTTCTGGCACCCAAGGGGGCAGGGCAGACTGTTTTAACCCTCTCCAGGCACTGAATTGTGGTTGTGGGCACAGGGTTTTGGCACCGGAGGGAAAAAAGCTTCACCATCACTGACCTGCACCAAACTGGTAATTAATTATCCCTTATTTTTCCTACCCCTTTCTCTACCCTGGAACAATCCTTTGTCGGTCTTTTGTCTCAGGACTCTCAGTCCCTTAGAGTGGCAGCCCATTGATCTCATAGTAGGACATTTTCATAACATTGTTTTCTTAAAAATAAAACTTGTTGCTTCAAATCTCTACCGCTTGGCTTCGTATGAAAGCAAAACTGCGATTGTTTTTCATAACCACCAAGCATTGCATGGCAGAATTGCGCAATCTAGGCAAGTACAGGACTCAGGACGTGTCTCTGCCTGTTGAAGGCCACCAGGCTATTTTCTTTGATGTGAATATATACACACACAAACACACACACACACTTTTCCCTGGAACTACCGTACTTGAGGATCCTGACAGGAGAAGCATAGAGGACTTTGAAGGAGCAAGTCTGAACTGACACTTTAGAATTTTAGAATTTAGAACAAGAGACTTGGAAGGGACCTTGGAGGCCTTGTAGTCCACCCTCTGCTCGAGCAGGAGACCCCACACCACTTCAGAGAGATGGTTACCCAACATCTTCTTTAAAACTTGCAGTGTTGGAGCATTCACAACTTCTGGAGGCAACTTCTGTTCCACTGATTAATTGTTCTAACCATCAGGAAATTTCTCCTTAGTTCTAAGTTGCTTCTCTCCTTGTTTAGTTTCCACCCATTGCTTCTTGTTCTACCCTCAGGTGCTTTGGAGAGTAGCTTGACTCCTTCTTCTTTGTGGCAACCCCTGAGATATTGGACGACTGCTATCCTGTCTCCCTTGGTCCTTCTCTTCATTAAACAATCCATGCCCAGTTCCTGCAACCGTTCTTCATAAGATTTTGCCTCCAGTCCCCTCAGCCTCTTTGTTGCTCTTCTCTGCACCCTTTCCAGAGTCTCCACATCCTTTTTGCATCGTTGGGACCAAAACTGACTGCAGGATTCCAAGTGTGGACTTACCAAGGCCTTATAAAGTGGTATTAACACTTCCCGTAATTTTGATTCTCTCCCTCTCTTAATGCAGCCCCGAACTGTGTTGGCTTTTTTGGCAGCTGCTGCACACAGCTGGTCAATCTTCTCCCAAAGGGGCCTTTTCAGGAGTCAACTAGAGTCTCTTGATTTTTTTTTCTTTTGAAGACGTTTCGCTTCTCATCCAAGATGCTTCTTCAGCTCTGCCAGATAGTGGAGAATGGAAGGATTGATATTCCTTTCATCGTTGCAGGATTTGGGTCTGACCAGAGTGAAGGAAAGAAGGACGAGGGGGGGACGTGGTAGCAGGGTTGAGTGGCTGCCCCAAAGAAGAGGAGGGGGGTCAACTTCTTCTCCAAAGCACCAGAAGGCAGGACGAGAAGCAAGGGATGGAAACTGACCAAGGAGAGAAGAAACCTGGAATTAAGGAGAAAACCTCGTGAGAGTGAGGACAACTGACCAGTGTGACGACCTCCAGAAATTGTAGGCACTTCATCACTGGAGTTTTTGAAGAAGATCTAGAGCAGTGATGGCAAACCTTTTTTTGGTTGATGTGCCAAAACAGTGTGTGTGGATGTGCTAGCATGCACACCCCTTCCCTCCCCTCAGGCCTGCGTGCACACTCATACACACGCAAATACACTAATTTCTATGATTTCTATGCTGCCCTTCTCCACAGACTCAGGGCGGCTCACAACAAGGATAGATACAAAAATAGAATATATAAGAAATCTAAACTTGAAAATATGATACAAATTTTTTTTTGTCATCTGCATCTCTATCACTGTCTGGTTCAGTTCTGCCACCCAACAAGACCGACACAGACTTCAGAGGAGAATCAGAACTGCAGAAAAAGCAATGGCTGCCCACCTGCCTCCCATTGAGGACCTGTAGACTGCACGAGTCAAAAAGAGGGCGGTGAAAATATTGACTGACCCCTCGCATAAACTGGACATAAACTGTTTCAACTCCTACCCTCAAAATGTCACTACAGAGCCCTGCACACCAAGACAACTAGACACAAGGACAGTTTTTTCCCAAGCACCCTCACTCTGCTAAACAAATAATTCCCTCAACACTGTCAAACTATTTACTAAGTCTGCACTCCTATTACTACTAGTTTTTTCCTCATCATTCCCATCACCCATTTCCTTCCTGTATGACTGTAACTTGTTGCTTGTATCCTTAAGATTTTTACTAATATTGATTGTCTCCTCATTGCTCATTTGACCCCTATGACCATCATGAAGTCTTGTCCAAATGTCTCTTTTCTTTTATGAACACTGAGAGCATCTGCACCAAAGACAAATTCCTTGTGCATCCAATCACACTTGGCCAATAAAGAATTCTGTTCTGGTCTATGATCTAAACCCCCAATTCATTAAAAAACAAACCACCTTCCAAAAACAATCCTCCCCTTTGTCCTAAAATGGTCTTGACTTATGACTCAGGTGAGTCACGTGTTTACGAATCAGGGACTTGGTAGAGAGAGGCAAAGGGAACGGAGCAATGTGCAGCCAATTAAAACGTTACAATCCTTTAAAAATAGATTTCCTCCTTTAAGACATTGATTGTTTTTTTTCTACTTGGATCCCATTTTCCCTTGTCAGCGGAAAATTGCCCAGCCCTCAGACCGAGGTTGGCGTTCAGGCTGCCCTTTGAATTGATTGTGATGGGGACAAATTGATTAATGACGACGGAGGCACAGATAACAAGATGCAAGCTGGCATTTCAAGGGCTGTTGGGGGGAAAGGCCACTTCGACATGGAATAGGAAGGAAAGCAAACCAGGACTGACCCCGAGTCTGCAGAGGTCCTCCATCACCCAGGTCAGGATTGTCTCAAACAGAGGTGCTTTTTTCAGGAGGTAACTGGAATTTCTTGTTGTTTCTTTGGAAGAGGTTTTGCTTCTCTTCCAAAGCAGCTTCTTCAACTCTGGCAGGACAGTGGGGAATGGAAGGATTTATATTCCTTGCAGATCCTTTGCATCCTTTCAGAAGGTGGTTGGAATAATTGCAGACTGCAGGAATCATTTCAGGACCCAGAGAAACCTCCAAGTGGCCTCAACGACCCTCTAAAACAGTGGCTCTCCACCTTTCTTAATACAGTACCTCATGTAGTGGTGACCCCCAACCATTAGCACCAATTCTCCCAACAGAGCTTGAAGCTGATTGGCAGAAAGGTCAGAGGGGCACCTCCACGGTCAACGCCTGATTGGTCAGATTGTAAAAATATTATTTATAAGGCCTTGAAGTAGTGCATTCAGTTTTGGTCACCATGATGCAAAAAGGACGTTGAGACTCTAGAAAGAGTGCAGAGAAGAGCAACAAAGAGGCTCAGGGGACAGGAGGCTAAAACATAGGAGGAACTGGAAAGAAAGACCAGGGGAGACAGGAGAGCAGCCTTCCAATATCTCAGGGGCTGCCACGAAGGAGTCAAGCTATTCTCCAAAGCACCTGAGAGAAGAAGAAGCAGCAATGGGTGGAAACTAAACAAGGAGAAAAGCAACTTAGAACTAAGGAGAAATTTCTTGACAGTGAGAACAATTCATTAGTGGAACAGAAGTTGCCTCCAGAAGTTGTGAATGCTCCAACACTAGAAGTTTTTAAGAAGATATGGGATAACCATCTGTCTGAAGTGATGTAGGGCTTCCTGCCTAAGCAGGGCGTTGGACTAGAAGACCTCCAAGGTCCCTTTCAACTCTGTTGTTATTATTATTATTAAATATGACCGAGGCTAGCCCAGTAAGAGCAGGAGTGAGAGTAGGGGGTTCCTTACCTGGCAAGTGTCAATCCCTCCTTCCTCATAACCAGCACACAAGGTGTGGGGGCTCATGGCCCCATTGTACCAGTCGCTGCTGTTGCACTTCTCCGAGTCCAAGAGGTTCACTTTGGCTTCCTGCAAGACATCCGAGGTCTTGACACCTCCGAGGAAAGGAAGGAGATTAATTGGGCTTCTGCCATCTGGTGGACGTCCACAATTCCTCCCTTCCTGACACCCCCGGCCCTGGATTATTTAAGAAGCAACAACAAAACCCCCACAACACTTTACGAAGCCTCATTAAGGTCCCACCCAGGACACGGCATCCAGTTTTGGTCAGCAAAGTCACGAAAAAGATGCCACGTTGTGTTCATGCATGAGGGGGAGGACATTGCGTGATGGGTGTGGGCATGTGTGCCCTCACATTATTGCTTGCACGCGCACCCTTTGGGCACCCGAGCCAAGAAAGGTCCACCATCACAGATCTACGGTCTCTAGGGTCTGCTGCTTGAGCAGAAGCTCTGTTCTGATGACAGTGTCCCCTCGACTTTCGCGGGGGATGTGCTCCAAGACCGCCTGCAAAAGTCAAATTTCCATGAAGTAGAGATGCGGAAGTAAATACGCTATTTTTGGCTATGAGCAGTATCGCAGGACATCCCCTAACACTTTAACCCCCTAAATTACAATTTCCCATTCCCTTAACAACCTTCAGATTATTACCACCATGATTACTGGTGTTCTGGATTCTGGTAGAACTTTTATTACATTGGAAATAACGCTGACTGAATGCAGGATTTCATAAACAAAAAATCTCCATTTTTATTCTCCTCTCCTCCGTATTCCAAAATGCAATACAGACAGTCACATTCCTCTCTCTTTATCTTTAGCAATTAGAGCACACAAACATTCCTCCAGGCCTCCTCCCTTATCTTAAGATTTATGTCTATGCAGCGTAGTTCAAAAGCACCAGGAATAGCTATGAAATAATAAAGAATAAGCTAACTCACTCCGGAGCCAAAATGATACATGTCCATGATGGATTTACAACACTGAAAAACTCCACCCTTCTTCCCCGCTGGCACTCTGACGTGACGAATGCATCACTCCAGTAATTAACCCGTTCGTCCCCTTAATATCTTTTTCCTAACACTTGCTCCCTGCGCCTTTGAACTCTTCTGAAGTGAGGGTTTAACCAGCGATTGTCTGTCTCTTCTTCACTGGAGTCTGGACTCATAGCAACAGCCTGTGGCTGGCCTCCCACCTGTTCTGATACCTGTAACCCGGGGCCTGCCACTAATTCATAAACACTATCTGTATCAGAGTTATCAAACTGTTCAGCATCTTCCAACTGACCAGGAGTATGTACAACACCTGGTACTCACCATTGAAGAAGATACTTAATGATCCTGATATTTATTAACATAATTATTTACTAACAATTAGAATCACTCTATAATATGTAAACAGATATTTTCCTCTGGAGTTAACATGGTATATACAAGAAACACCCCCAATTTGGTGGTGGGGTGTGAATGCTTGCCTGGTGGTGGGCACTACTCACAGAGCAGTTGTTTTATGTTGTGTGTGTGTTCATATTTTTAAAAAGTCAGTAAAAATATTTTTTTAAAAACAATAATTTGGCGATGACATATGACGTCACGGGCAGAAAAAACCATGGTGTAAAAAAAACCCCACGAAGTATTTTTTTATTATTTTTTTTTAAAAAAAACCGTGGTATAGACTTTTTGCCAAGTTTGGACCTGTGAAAGTCAAGGGAACACTGTATAACTTATCGGGACCTCCACTGAAGGGGAGTAGAAGAAAGCAGGTTATGGTATGAACTAAAACTTCATGGGATCTCCATTCTCCACATCTTCTACAGATTCCAGGAGCTAACTAGAAGAAGCACCTCCCACATGCACACACATGCAATAATAATAATAATAATAATAATAATAATAATAATAATAATAACAACAACAACAATAATAATAATAATAATAATAATAATAATAATAATAATAATAATTTATTAGATTTGTATGCCGCCCCTCTCTGTAGACTCAGGGCGGCATACAACAATAATAAGCAATATACAATGTGACAAATCTAATATTTAAAAGAAAACATCTAAAAGCGCATCATTTAAAAACCATGCAACACTAGCACACCATACATAAAACTCTATAAGAATGGGGGAGATGTCTCAATTCCCCCATGCCTGGCGATATAGGTGGGTCTTAAGCAATTTACGAAAGACAAGGAGGCTGGAGGCTGTTCTGATCTTGGGGGGGGAGTTGATTCCAGAGGGCCGGGGCCACCACAGAGAAGGCTCTTCCCCTGGGGCCCGCCAGACAACATTGTTTAGTCGATGGGATCCGTAGAAGGCCGACTCTGTGGGACCTTATCGGCCACTGGGATTCGTGCGGCAGAAGACGGTTCCGGAGGTTTTCTGCTCTGCAAGCTGCATAACCTGCATGAAATGAAGGATGCCCTTTGGTTGAACCCTTCTTCTAGCAGAATCGGAAGGCAGTGGAGTAAGTAAATATTGCCTGTTTCAGCCGAAAAGGAAAGCCCGCTAGGGACTCTGCCATAGATGGCCTACAAGGGGCACCAAGCGCTCGTTTGACCCCAGGGAAGTCCACCTCCTTACTGTTCTCAGCAGTGATTCCCCAGCCGGTAGCAAAGCAGGCGGTGAAGTTGGTTTCGGAGCCCATGGTGACCCGAGGGAGGCAGGCCGGTTGCACGTAGTCGTTGTAGGTCACAGGGCTGTCCAGCTTGATCAGCGCAATGTCGTTCTCCTCGGTGAGAGGGTTGTAATTCTGGTGGAGGACCACTTTGCTCACGCTGTGGGTCTGCGCGTCATAGGGCAGCTCGGAGAGGTCGGTGGCGCCCAGCACGATCCGCCAAAGATGCAACGAGCTGTGGAAAAAGAGGGCGCGGTTAGTGGGAGGCCCCCTGGAACAGGAGCCCCAACCTCCATTTCATGGAGCGGGCCACCTCAGGGCTGCGTTTGAGACCCTGAAGGGAAACCCAACGTAGATGACCCGGCCTCGATTTGTTCGGTATCTGATGGACCGGAGAGAAAATGGGAAACCTTTGAGGTTGGCAGGAGATCTTTTGGGTTGGGTCAAGTCAAGGTTTCAGGGGGTTCAGGAATCTTCTCCTTAATTTAGGGCAAAGTAACAGAATCTAGAAAACCTGGGGTGACCTTTGGCCCCTTTCCTACGCTTCCTTCAAACTCTGGACTGTGTAACCTCTCTTCTTTTTTTGAAAGTCCACCCTGAATGGCTCACTTCTTCCTATCCCAAAGTCAACTCCACATTCCTCTCAAGACATTATCTCCGAGACCGCCTTCTGCTGCACAAATCCAGCGACCAGTGAGTTGGCCTCCTTAGGGTCCTGTCGACCAACCAACGGCTGGCAGGACCTAGGGGAAGAGCCTTCTCTGTGGGAGCCCCGGCCCTCTGGAATCAGCTCCCCCCCAGAGATTCGCACTGCCTCCACCCTCCTTGCCTTCTGAAAGAGCTCAAAAACTCATCTTTGCCGCCAGGCTTGGGACTTTTAAATCTTCCCCCTGACCAATGAATGTTTAAGTATGAGTGTTGAATGATTGGTTTGATAGGTTTTCCTTTTTTAGTTAAAACTAAATGGCTGTTTTAGTATTAATTAGTAATTAATTAATTGGACTCATATTATTGTTTTGTTTCTTTTATATGCGGCATACAAATCCAATTAAATAAATAAATCAATAAATAAATCTACGTGCCCAGAAAGGCTGCATATTCCTCACCGAGGACTAACACCCCAAGAGGTCAATATTATTGGTTAAATTTATATCTTCCCAATGAGTGACTCTGGGGGTCTACCCAGGTTTACAGCCTGACCACCAGTCTCGTGGGTACAGATGCCAACTTTCTACCCACCTCTTCTTTGTCTTGAAGCAATGAGCGGCGGTGAGGACCCAATGCTCGGACAGGAGGGACCCTCCGCACGAGTGCCGGGTTCCCTTGGAGGAGGGGATCTGGATGCTGACAAGCCAAGGCCACATCCCTGGCATGGCGTCGATGCCACCCACAATGCGCGCACTTCTGCCATGCTTGGGTGCCAAGGGCTGCTTCCCACAGGCTGAAAGAGAAGCAGAGAGCGGAGTCAGGTCCCATTGTTTAGTTTTAGAGGATGGTTAGATCAGGTGAGAGCGTCCGATGGGGCCTCTTTGGTTCTCCCCAGTTGCCATAACTGGGCAATAATTCACAAGGATATTGAGAAGTCCCAGGTGGGCTTCAAACAGGACCCTCCCGGGCAGTCAATTTAACCACATGAGTCCCAGCAACTGGTCAGGTCCCGTCAACTAGAAAATGTCGCTTGCTGGGGCCTAGGGGAAGAGCCTTCTCTGTGGAGGCCCCGGCCCTCTGGAATCAGCTCCCCCTGGAGATTCGCACTGCCCCCACCCGCCTTGCCTAAAAGTTTAAAGACACACTTGTGCCAACAGGCTTGGGGACACTGGACATCAGTCTCTGCCAATGAATTGAACATGTGTTTGGATTGATAGAATGAGAACGATTGGTGGTTTCTTTTTAATAAATTGGGGGTTTAGATTGTTAGTTTTAGTTATAAAAAAATTGGATTTAGGTAATTGTGTATTGTTTCTTTTGTATGTTGTAAGCCACCCCAAGTCTTTGGAGAGCGGCGACAAATGAATGAATGAATGAATGAATGAATGAATAATACATACATACATAAATCTGTGTGTCTTAACAGAGATAACCTCCTCCTTCTCCTCCCCCTCCCTCCTCCCCCTCCAGGCCCTACTCACTCTCTGGATTGTAGCCCTGTCCCCCCCACAAGTGCAACAAGACCACGATGGGCAGCAGCAGCCCCGGCGGGCTCTCCATCCCCGGCTATGGCTCTTGGCACCCGTTCCCCATTGTTCAGGCCGTGCCACTGCAGGGAGATGGCGACATCAGCGGGTTCTCCTTCTGCGTTGCTAGGAGACGGGTCCAGCCCTGGTTCATGAGGCCGGAAGGAACAGGCCACTCCGCCACTCCTGGCCCAGACGCGTGGCCACTCAGCGTGGGAAGAGCTCCTTGCGTGAAGTCCACTCTGTCTTGGATTCACACAGCGCCCGCCATCATGGCGGCTCCACAGAACTACTTAGAAGATGGCTGGTGGTCATGGCAAAGCTGGTGGAATGCCTGCACACAATAGAGTGAGGCTGACTGGGGAATTCTGGGAGTTGAAGTCCACAGCTCTTAAAGTCACCATGTTTGAAACCTATTGTGATAGAGGCTCTGAGATCCTCTGTGGGAAGTAAGGAGATTCTGACTGAAGATGTATGAATGAGTCGTCAGTGGAAAAATTTGCTTCTGGAAGTTGCATCTGCTCCAACACCAGAGGCAGAAAAAGTGCAGAAAAGGGCAACAAGGATGGTCAAGGAAATGGAGCCCCTCCCTTTTGAAACCAGGTTGCAACGCCTTGGTCTCTTCAGCCTTGAAAGACGGCGTTTAAGGGGGGACTTGATCGAAGGGTATAAAATCCTGCATGGGATAGAAAAGGTGGATAGAGAAAAATTATTTTCTCTATCACACAATCCTAGGACAAGGGGTCCCTCCCTAAGGCTCACAGGTAAGAAAGTGAGGACAAATCAGGGGAAATATTTCTTCACCCAGAGGGTCCTTGGTTGATGGGATTCACTTCCAGAAGAGGTGGTGGCAGCTGTCAGCCTGGAGACCTTCAAGGCAGGATGAGACAGATTCACGGATGCCAAGTGTATCATAGGTGGTTATTGAAACGGATGTTCATGTGTTGCCTCTATGTGGGTTGAGGCAGGCAGGGTTTCCCTTGGGTCCCATTTGTTGGGGGTCAGGGGAAAGGGACAGTTTGGCCTTCTCTTTCTGCTCAAGGTCCCCATGGACAATTGGGGGCCACTGGGGGCCACATAACTCTGGACTCGATGGGTTTTGGCCCCATTCAGCAGGGCTCTTCTTAGGTCCTTATGTTCTTATGGCTTTTAAGAAGAGAGTGGACAGCCATTTGTCTGGAACCATCTACGTTCTCCTGTTTCAGCAAGCAGATGGAGTTGAAGGCCTGCACGGTCCCGTCCAGTGCTGTTATTCTGTATTCCAAGGTCCTGTAATCACACAGCACTAAATACAATCCAGGGGGTGGATTGATAGCATGGGTGGGCTGCTGCCCAGACGGGGGGGACACCCAGTGGGGTAGCGAAAATGGAGCCCCACCCCAGAGCACCCAATTTGCACTGAAAGAGGTTGGAAGAAAATGCCGGGCGTCCTGCCTAAGCCACACCCACAATGTGGTGGTAAAAGGTTTGGTAGCCCTTCACTGGTCAATAGTCTTGGGATTCGAAAACAGGAAGAGACGGCCATTGCAGTTTATGTCCATAGGGTCCACACACACCTGTACAGTTGGACCTTGAGTTATGAATGGCCACTTCACAACTTAACAGCCCTGTTACTAACTTAACAACTGCAATGATTTGCTTAACTGTGACAAGATAGCCATTAAAAAGGGACGAGGCTCACTTAAAAACTGTTTATTTACAGAAATTTGAGGTTCAGTCGAGGTTGTAAATTGAGGATGGTAGTTGCCGGTCAAGGGCTGGTACCTGTAACTGCATTACAGTTAATATGGCTAGAATAATAAAACAATATAAAATAAAATATTTGAATCACAACGGTGATTTAGCCGGGAATTATGATCCTACACTGTGCTGGTTGTTCAAGCAGGTCATCCCATGAATCCTCCCCTTTTAATGGCCCCATAATCCCTCGAGGGGCCGAATCTGGACGTGGGAATGGAGCGTTTACTGGCCAGATGCCTTTCCTGTCACCCCTGTTGAGTTACCGTATTGCTCAGAGTATAAGATGCACTTTTTCTCCCATAGAAGAGGGTGGAAATGCCACTGCATCTTATACACTGGATTCAGCCATTTTTGCTGTCCAGAAACCTCCCCCCCCCCAGAGGGTCTGGGAAGCCTGCAGACAGCTCCTGGGTGCTGGGGGGTGGCAAAAATGACTCCATTTTTGCAAAAAATGGGCCGGTTCTGCCAGATTTTTCCCAAAAATGGGGTGGGCAAAGGGTCTGGAGAACCTGCAGAGAGTTCCTGGGGGCTGGGGGAAGGCAAAATGCCCCAATTTTTGTGGAAAATAAACAGGCATTTTCTCAAAAATGGGGGTATTTTTGCATCTTGCACGACTGCAGGAGGAATTCTGGGAGTTGAAATCCAGTCGTCTTAAAACTGTCGAGTTTGAAGTTTGTAAAAAGTGCACCTGGTTGTAAAAAATATTCTGCTACACTGGTATTTTATTAAATAATACATTACTACACCATTTGGTTCAGGATGCTTTTTTTCCTTGTTTACCTCCTCTAAAATCTAGGGGCATCTTATACTTCAGCGCGTCTTATATGGTATATTCAGTAGATATATGGGATCCTGCGATAGCAGATGGAGAGAAGCCACTGGCACTTTGAATCTGGGTCATCAGTACTTTTGGGGGAAGGTCAATCATACTGTTGAACAGTCTCAAAGAGAACGGTCATAACTTGAGGGTGTTGTGGTTGGCTCTGGGCCAGCTCCTGCTCCGAGGACTGTGGATGTTGGTTTGGGAGAATCCTCACGTTATCAGAGACCAGTTTTACTGCCAACAGCTTCGGACAGTGAAGATTCTGTTCAAGGGCAGACTCTGGGAGTGAAGCAGGATCGGATGGTCAGGTAGATGCAGGCAGCCCATTAGCTAATGACCCTGTTAGTGAGTCATCACCATCAGACTCAGAGCAAGATGGATTAATAGATGCTCGCAGGCACAGGTTTATGACGAGAAGGGAACAACTGCGCAGGTATCATAGAAGATAAGGGAGAACACCTGTGGCTGGGGCAATTAGGCTAATGGGGCTGCTGATAAATTGCCAGCGTGGCTGAGAGCGTGCGTGGGAGATTATCCGTTTGGAGAAGGACGAGTGTTGTTTGATTTGGACTGTTCCAGGACTTACAAAGACTTTTTGGATATTTCACAGTTAAGTACATTTAATGGACTCTTGAAAGGGGGTGGCTGTGACGCCTTCACAGCTGCCTTTATCTGCTCTGTCTTGTTTTTGTTTTTTGCAGCATTCAAGGCTTGTGGTTTGTGGGAGAGCACTTTGGCTGTGCGTGCGTACAATACTTTTGTTTTGATAAATCGACTCTCTGTTTAATTTACAACAGCGTGTGTGTTTGAATTTACATTTCTGACTTAATTGGGGCTCGTAACGTGAAGCCCAGCATAACAGAGGAATACCTGTGTCTATTTTTAAAAAAACCCCACCATAATGCATATTTAAGAAATCAAGAATTTTATTTTCCAAATATGACTTCTCTTTGTCAGAATGTCCACAGTATAAACATTTTTTAAAAAAGAATTAAAATTAAACGTCAAATTAAAACAATTAGCATTTTCCGATCTTTGAAAAAAGCAGTGCAAAGCAATCCAACATCACAGATGTCAATGCCTGGGTGGAGTTGTTCATCAGAGCTTTTTAAAAGTGCTTTTGTTAAAGATGTGATCCTATGAGATTTGGAAAAGCCTTCCAGGGAGAGGGGGGGTTAGCAGCGAATTAGAAAAGAGGGGGAAGGTCAGCAGCGGAGGTCCCTTCTCCGAGCTTGTGGGTTGGTTTCCAAATGTTTTACTACCAGACTAGGTGATACCTTCAATGGAGTACAGGGGATGGCAGTGTTGGTATTCTCCTGCACAGAAGGGCCTCGTGTGGTCAGTATGTCCAGTGATGGGGAAGTCATGTCAGGTGAGGCTCAGGTGATCCACATCTAGAGCCAGGGAACCCCAATATCCTATCAATAAATAATAAATCAAGTGGCCAATATAGATGGGATCTCACTAACAGGTCCCACTGGGCCAGGGACCATCACATACGTGACCCCGTTATGTAGGAAATTGTTAGATGCGGTTTTGTAGCCAAAACAATAAAGCTTTCTTGTGGGAACCAAGGACATTTTCACAGGCGGCTGGCCAGAGGAGGAGCCACGTAACCAAGCAACCAGCCAGCACCTCGATTGGACAGCAGTGGCTTGGGGAAAAGGTTGGATTCCTGTTTTTGCTACTACCAGTGTGCTGTGTGCGCAGTTTCAAGTGTCCTGTGCGCATGCAGGTGCACCTCAGAGTGTTTGTGCTTCTGCGCATCCACAAGGAGCTAGATCTCATGAAGGGACATGCATGCACAATGCCAGCTTTTTTTTTTTTGCTTCCGCACATGCGCAGAAGCAAAAAATCGCCAAAATCTCCCCCACACTTGCATCTTCTTGTGAGATTTTGCTTCTGCACATGCACAGAAGCGACTTCTGTCCCACTGGTTGACCACTCTCACCGTCAGAATGTTCCTCCTTATTTCCAGGTTGAATCTCTCCTTGGTCAGCTTCCATCCGTTGTTCCTTGTCTGGCCTTCTGGTGCTTTGGAGAATAGCTTGACCCCCTCCTCTGTGTGACAACCCCTCCAATAGTGGACGACTGCTATCATGTTCCCCCTGGTCCTTCCCACGCTCTTCGTATGCTGTAGTTTCCAGTCCCCTGATCCTCCTGGTTGCTCTCTGGTTGCAACGCAGTCCTGGATTGCCTCAATGGTCCAAAGACCAGGAGAAGGGCCGGCACCTTCTTTATGCTGCTTTGGTGAGGCCACCCGTGAAGTATGGCATCCGGTTTTGGTCCTCCCTTCAGCCTCCAACCGCCAGGGTCTTGGACAGGGAAGAATGAGGTAGGAGCTCCATTCCTGGTTGAGTTTGGAGTTTCAAAGAAGGCAGAGAAGAAGCGCAGCTGCGGGAGATCCATTGTCCTGTCCCAGCCCAGGATGGACACCTGGACTTCTCATCTGACAGAAGAGCTTGCTCAGGATCACGGAACTTGCCCCGTTCAGAAAGCGAGACGGGATGGAGGTCAGGGGCCGACTGGCATTATGGCCACTACTGGTTCTCTTGCCTGGACACACGCTCATCCCAGTATGGTTTTTGCTCGTCCCAATTTATATAGTGAAGTGTCGAGACACCCTGGTATATTGATCTATCCTAGTCTCCCCTAATTTTCAAATTCAGCAAAAACATGTGACATATATATATATATATAAGGAAGCGAGACTACTATAGATCTTTTTCTAGCTTATTTGCCTTTATCAGGTAGTCACACCCTTTTACTGGGATTTGAACCTGTGACACAATTTACTGTATAATGTATAGTGCCTTTCAAATTTACATCTGTACATGTTTTGGATTTGTTTACTTTTGTTTAATTTTTAAATTTATTTTCTTTTGACTTTTTTGTATCTATATTTGTATTTTCTTTTTAAAAAGTGGAAAATTAATAAAGAATATTTAAAAAGAAAAATGTGCTGAAATCTTGTGAGGGGACACGCATGAGATATTTAAGCGATTTTTTTTTTGCTTCCGCGCATTGCCAAAATCTCTCTCGCACGTCCCCTCACAAGATTTTGCTTCTGCAAAAAATACACTGGGATGCGCACACACGCAAGAGAACTAAAGCTGCACATGTAGCGCACTGTTTGCTACCACTGCGCCATCCTCTACTGCCATGTTTCCCAACCTTGGCCACTTGAAGATATTTGGACTTCAACTCCCAGAATTCAGCTCCCAGAATTCCTCAACCAGCATTTGCTGGCTGGGGAATTCTGGGAGTTGAAGTCCAAATATCTTCAAGTTGCCAAGGTTGGGAAACCCTGGTCTACTGTATCGGTAGCGACCCACAACTGGATGGAGTGCTGTTGTTTTTTCCTGATTTTTTTAAAAAATGGAGAATATTCCTTGAGCGGGCAAAACTGAACCAGCTCTTCTCTCCAGGGAGTAAGATGGAGGTTAGGGATGGGGGGGTGCACGAGTAAGGCAGGGGGGGCCCTAACAGTGGCAGCAGGAGGGCCTGGGGCTGCACTGGGGGCTGCAGCACGGTTGAAGCGAGGGGTCATTCCCCAAGGCCAGCTGGCTTTCCCCAAAGGTCATGTCCTGGTCAAAGACGGCTTTCAGCAAGCGGGCCTCTTTAAGGACCCTCAGGATTTCGGGCTTCCGGCTCCCGGCCGGCAAGAGGTTGTAGTTCTCTGCAGGGTCCATCTCGAGGTCGAAGAGCAAGGGGGGCTCCTGGGCGGTGAGACCAGTGAAGCCGCTGCAGGCCTTGTCAGGGGTGGCGCCGCAGTTGAAGGCTCCTGGAGATCAAAAGAGAGACGGACGGGAGGTTGGTGGGTATTAAGGGTTTTATGGTGCAGAGGCTTTGTGATGTGGTCACCTTTTCCATATTGTAAATGGGTGGTAAAATGGGTGGCAAATAATTAAATAGATCAGAGGGGGAGAGAAGAGAGGGGACAACAACAACAACAACAAGTTGGAAGGGAGGAGAGAGATGGAGGAGAGAGAGAGAGGAGAAAGAGGGAAGAGAGGAGAGAGGGAGAGATGAGAGAGATGGGGAAGAGAGAGGGGAGACAAGGATGAGAGACAGGAGAGGGATGAGGAGGAAGGTAAAGGAATGAACAGGGGAGAGAGGGATGAGAGGGAAGAGAAATGAGATTGAGTATCTATCCATCTTTCCTGCTGTGGCTCCCACCCCCTGGAACCCCAGGCCTCTCAAAGTGAGACTTCTCCCACCCTCCTGGTCTTCCAGAAGGACCTTAAACCCCAGTTCTGCCAACTGGCTTTGGGGTTCATCCCTCCCTGGAGGTAGTCAGTAGACTAGGAAGAACATCTCAGCCCCATCCCAAATGTTCTAGGTTTAAATTTAATGACTCTTTTGGTGTCAAATGCTTTCTACATCTGTTTTTAGGATATGCTAAGCCACCAGAGCCTCTTGACAGTCAGGTGGCCAGTTTGTCAATGTAATCAATCAGTCAAGGGCTCACCTTTGGTGAAGAAATGAGCCTTGTACTTTCCGTGGCGGACAGCAAACACCCCAAACAACTCATCGGGAGCTGGCGGGTAGAAGAACATGGTCTGACGGGGGCTCTGTTGGAGGAAGCAGAGAAGACAACATCACCCCAGCCCTGATGAAGTTCCCTAGTTTGGTAATGAAAGGCCTGCAAGTAAACAACCAAGCTCAGAGAGCACCAAGGACCCCGCAGTCCTCCTCCTCGTCTCCACAGATCCCCCCTTCTAGCACTGATAATGTAACATAGCTGGGTCATGAAAGGTCTGCATGAAAGCAGCCAGGTTCAGGGCAGCACCAAGGGCCCCGTTGTCCTCCTCTTTCCCCTTCTCCTCCCCTCCTTTCTACCACTGGTGACATTACCTAGTTGGGGCATGAAATGAGTGCATGAAAATAGCCAAAAACTGAAGAAGCTTCTTGGGGGAGAAGCGAAAGGTTTTCAAGGAAAAACAGAGAACTTCCAGTTGTCTCTTGAAAAAAGACCCCTGGGGCAACCGTGACCTGGATGATGGAGCGTAATCTCCATGGACAGCCAGGGCATGGAAAGCGAGGCCCTCGCGGCAGGGCTGGGTTCCAACTCACCTCGAGGCCAGTTCAATTCCTCCAGCGCTGCGTGGGTGTGCGTGCATTGCACACCCCACAGCCACACGCATGCAGTGCCAAAAACCAACCTTGTGTGCAGGTGCAGAAGCAAAAAACAAGATGGCGGCACCTACAGGGCCACTGGAATAGCTGGTTTGGGGGCATGGCCACCCATCGAGCGCTCCTGGTTTGACGAGTGGAGAGAAATTCCCACTACCAGTTCAACTTTCAAGTTTTATTAGATTTGTATGCCGCCCCTCTCCGAAGATACAGTTGTTAGTAACTAGTTGGGTTTGGCAATATATAAAATAAACCAACAATGTATGCTTACACGGATTAGAACACTATTGCTTTAAGAGCTAGTGTTACAGATGGCCACAAGAGGGCGCCAGAAGCATGATTTTTTTTTTCTCTCTCCCTCTATTTTCTGCTATGCTGTAGAACTGTGTGTTCAAATGATGGTTTAATGTATTTGTAAGCTGAACGAGTAAGCTAGTAATGTTGTATAGGTATTGAGAGTTATTGACTGATGTAATTGTGTATGACTAGCATTGTTCTTGACTAAGCTATGAAAATCGCCCAGAAACAGTGCACCACATTTTTTTTTCCCAAGCCTACAGTAATGGTACAAATGTGAAACTTTAGATATACATTATTTGAATTGTCAGGAGTGCGTGTGTAAATGTTGCATTTCTTCAGACAGACAGCGTAGCTGCAGCCGTGTTTCGAAATGGCATCTGTAAGGGAGATATGTTACAAGCCGCGTGTCATCGTTGGATTTCTCACTGTAGAGAAAGAAACTGTTGGGAACATTCACTAACGTTTGTGTAGAGTGGATGGAGAAGGTGCAGTGTGGTTCGTCGCTGGGCACAGAGGGTGTGAGGCCATTCGAGGCCATTCGCCCAGTGCAGAAATGGCTTCGTGACCCGAACAAGGAGTGGGACTGACAGGGCATCCACGCCCTGGTGTCTCGCTGGAGGAAGGCCACAGAACGGGACGGAGATTGTGTGGAAAAATAGGGAGGGTAGAAGAAGCATAATTCTTTCTTGTGTGTAAGTTTCTTTGTGTTCAATAAAGAATTGTTGGAGAAAAAAATGTGGTGCATTACTTTCTGGGTGACCCTCATATTTGCCAAAGTAAATAATATTCTTACACTGACCGTATCTGGTGGTCTGAATTCCTAGTTGTATCTCTGGTCTATCAGCTGGATATCTGCCACCTCCACATTTCCTCTGGGCATCCTTTGTAACTCAAGGGTCACTCTGCACACTCCTTAACACCAGTGATATAGCACCGGTCGGAGCAAGCCCCCTCTGCCCCTGGCTGCCCCCAGAAGGCTTACCTTTCCTTTCCCGAAGAGGAGGGGGCTCAGGTCGTATCCATCCAGCGTGACGTTGGGGAGACGCGCCCCAGCCAGAGCGGCCAGCGTGGGAAGGATGTCCAAAGTACTGGCCAGTTCATGGGTCACTCCTGTCTCCAAGAGAAAACAGGGGGGGCATCAGGCCAAATCCGGAACGCTTGGACGTTTTGGCCTGCCGCATCGTGCTATGTTCTGGGATGGGATAGGATAGGATAGATAACGAGCTTTGGAATGAAGAATAGAATAGAATAAATAGAATAGAGTAGAGTAGAGTAGGGCAGGGTAGGGTAGGGTGTAGAATAAGGTATAGTAGAATAAATAGAATAGTGTAGACTAGAGAATAGAATAGAATAGAATAGAATTGAATTCTTTCTTGACCAATTGTGATTGGACACACAAGGAATTTGTCTTTGGTGCATATGCTCTCAGTGTACATAAAAGAAAAAGAGACATTTGTCAAGAATCATGAGGTGCAACACTTAATGATTGTCATAGGGGTCAAATAAGCAATGAAGAAACAATCAATATTAATAAAAATCTTAGGATACAAGATTATCCTAAGTCATACAGCCCTAGGTGGGAGGAGAGGGGTGATAGGAATGATGAGAAAAAACTAGTAGTAACAGCAGTGCAGACTTAGTGAATAGTTTGACAGTGTTGTTATTAGAGGCACATCCGCTCTGCCCCATTGCGAGGGCCAAGTCCTCCCACTGAACTGGCTCACCTGGCGCAATGCGACCGGGCCAATAAGCCACGGCTGGTTCCCTCATGCCCCCTTCATAGGTCGTCCCCTTCCCACATTTCAGCAAGCCAGAGCTTCCCCCTCGGGAGCCGCGCATCGTCTCCGGGCTGTGGAGAAATGAAAAAAGATATTGTAGGAAACGTCTGTGAACCTCCTCAGCAGGGCACCAAGTTCTCAACAGGAAGCAATTTATAAACATTTTTGTTTTAATCCCCATTCATTAAAAACCTGTTTGACTGCTCCTGCATTTATAAACTCCGGGCCTGGTTTTGCAAGAGGGAGGGACTATTATTGTTGTAATATATCTACCCGTATTCAACTGGGAGGGAAATGATATACCCTATTTTTCGGAGTATAAGACACATCTTTTTGCTCCCTAAAAGAGGCTGAAAATTTAGGTGCATCTTATACTCTGAAGGTAGCTTTTTTAAAGCTTTTTTTCCAGCCTTAATTAGGTGCTAATGATCTTCCCAGCTGTTACCTTGCAGGCTCTTTCATTGTTACTCTCTGTAGTCTTTGAAGGGTTTTTCCATTGCTCTAACTTGCTCCAAATAGGTTTCTCTCCAGCCCTAACCAGGTGCTCACAATGTTCCCAGCTCTTACCAGCTTGCAAGCTCTTTCATTGTTATTCTCTGCGAAGAATGTTTTCCAAGTCCTAAGTCTTCGTAGGTTTTTTTTCATTCTCTTCTTGTTCTGAATTTTTTTTTCCAGCCCTAACCAGGTGCTCACAATGTTCCCAGCTCTTACCAGCTTGCAAGCTCTTTCATTGTTACTCTCTGCGAAGAATGTTTTCCAAGTCCTAAGTCTTCGTAGGTTTTTTTCCATTGCTCTACTTGCTCCGAATAAGTTTCTTTCCAGCCCTAACCAGGTGCTAACAATGTTCCCAGCTCTTACCAGCTTGCAAGCTCTTTCATTGTTACTCTCTGCGAAGAATGTTTTCCAAGTCCTAAGTCTTCGTAGGTTTTTTTTCATTCTCTTCTTGTTCTGAATTTTTTTTCCCAGCCCTAACCAGGTGCTCACAATGTTCTCAGCTCTTACCAGCTTGCAAGCTCTTTCATTGCTTCTCTCTGCAAAGAATGTTTTCCAAGCCCTAAGTCTTTGCAGGGTTTTTCCCATTGCTCTAATTGCTTCAAATGTTTCTTTCCAGGTGCTAATGATGTTCCCAGCTCTTACTGTCTTTTGCAAGCTCTTTCATGGTTACTCTCTCCAAATAAGGTTTTTTTAAAGCCCTTAACCAGGGGATAAAATAATGTGCTGAAGGTGACCAGACTAAGGACGCTGGCCAGATGAACGCCTGGTAAGCAGATTCTTTCCCCTATTTTCCTCCCTCAAAACTAAGGTGCGTCTTATACTCTAAAAATATGCTATGTGTATGTGTTTTTCCCTTTTTGTTTTTAAGTCCATGGTTTCTTTAAAAAGGTTTAGTTTTTGAAGTCTGCCAAATGACAACTAGACTTTTTTTGGTGGAGGTTTTTTCCTCTTGAAAATGTTTTGCTTCACATCCAAGAAGCTTCCTCTGTGCTGAGGAATGGAAGAACTTCTCCAGAACTGAAGAAGCTTCTTGGGTGAGAAGCGAAATGGTTTCAAGGACGAAAACCCAGATGACGAAAAAAAGGAAATGGAGGCAGCACTAGATAACAATATCACACAGATCCAAGATGTTTAATTATATAAAGGCTAATGTGTTTTGCTGTATATTTTAAAGGTTGGAGCTAGGGAATATTTATTTGTTTATTTGTTTATTTATTTGTTTGTATTTATATGCCGTCCGTCTCCGAGGACTCGGGGCAGCTTACAACATTTAAAAAACAATGCAACAAAACAATTTTACAGTATTATCAGGCAAGGAAATTTTATATATAGATACGGGTAGATATTGAAATATTAGTTTCTGATTTTTATTACTGTTTTTCATACTGTTAGTTTAAATAATGGAAAAGTGAGGACAAGATTTGTTTACATGGAAAATGAAATTTTTCATGCTCCTTAAAATGTTTTATACTACATGAGAAGGAAATGGTACATATTGTGATTCCTAGACATTAATGCTGTGGGGTTTTTTTTTCAATGTATGTTTTATTGTATGGTGGAGAAAAATAAAAAAAAATTAAACCCGCCTCCCCCCCCCCAAAAAAAAAGAAAAAACCCCAAGAAAGTCCAGTTGCCTCTTGGAAAAGCACATCTGGGACACGGCGACAAAGTTCTGTTAAACTGGATTTTGGGCTGTTATGAAATCTATGCAGAGATACTTTCATGGCGGCAGGATTTATCGCTGATGTCCGGCCTACGTTAACTTTTGAGGCTAATCTGACCACCTTGCTGCGCCCCCCCCATCCCTGACCCAAAGATTGGCCCCCGGATGCTCACTCACCCATTGTCGGATGTGAAAAACACCAGTGAATTTTTGTGGACCCCAGCATCCTGCAAAGCTCGCAAAAGGAAGCCGACGGTCCCATCAAATTCCAGGAGGGAGTCGCCATAAGGTCCCCTAGAGGATCGGCCAGTGTAGTTTTGACTCCCGAACTGGGGATAATGGGTATGCTGGAAAGAGGGGGGGGAATAGAATCTTGAATATTGAAAGCCTCCCAGACATCTTGACCTGAGATGGGGCAGCTATAGAAAAGCTTCAGAAATGATGAGTCTAAAGCAGTGATGGTGAAACTATCTCAGCAACTAAGTAGATAAGCTTGGCAATAACATAAAAAACATTCCACAAGTCATTCTAAAATTTATGGGCTAATCAGGGCTAACCAAGAGTCATATAAAAGCAAGTAATAAATCACACATGATAGCTTACGCTCCAGAGCAAGTCCTGGACGCGACCATCTTTAGATTGCAAGATTGAACGAATTCAGCTTCTCTTCCGTTTTACACCCGGATGCGAGGTAATTGATTAATTAATTACTCTCTAATATCTCCTCCCTCTTTCTTCCAAGTGTCTCCGAAAGTGTCTGAAACGAGCATCCCTCCATATATTATCTCCCCCATTTGAGTCACCTGAACTCATATCTATGTCATTAACTCCATGGTCTTCACTAACATTGCTAACTGTTGGTAGAACAGGGGGATCTATGATCTCTAAATCCCACTCATCCACATTCCTCAAGCTGCAAGGGAGCACACCCAACACTACTGGTGGGGCATCAACAGTGGGATACACTCCAAGGCTAGGGAGGTACTAATACCTCTTTGCAAAGCCTTAGTTAGACCACACCTGGAGTCCTGCACACAATTTTGGTCACCACACCACAAAAAGGACATTGAAACTCTAGAGAAAATAGATCAGCAAGTGCTTTATGGCCTCTGTACAAATCGATGGTGAGACCACAGTTGGAGTCCTGTGTACAGTTCTGGTCACCTCAAGGAGGATAGAATGGAACTGGAAAGGGGGCAAAAAAGGGCAACAAGAATGATCAAGGAAATGGAGCCCCTCCCTTACGAAACCAGGTTGCAAGGCCTTGGTCTCTTCAGCCGTGAAAGACGGCATTTAAGGGGGGACTGATTCAAGTGTATAAAATCCTGCATGGGAGAGAAAAGGTGGATAGGGAAAAATTCTTTCTCTATCACACAATACTAGGACGAGGGGCCCCTCCCTAAAGCTCACAGGTAAGAAAGTGAGGACAAATCAAGGGAAATATTTCTCCACCCAGAGGGTCCTTGGTTGATGGGATTCTCTTCCAGAAGAGGTTGTGACAGCTGTCAGCCTGGAGAGCTTCAAGGCAGGATGAAACAGATTCAGGGATGCCAAGTGTATCATAGGTGGTTATTGAAACAGATGTCCATGTGCCGCCTCTCTGTTGGTTGAGGCAGGCAGGGCTCCCTCGGGTCCCATTTGTTGGGGCTCAAGGGAAAGGGAGGGTCTTGCCTTCTCTTTCTGCCCAAGATCCCCATGGACAATTGGGGGGCCACTGTGGGACACAGAATGCTGGACTCGAGGGGCTTTGGCCCCATTCAGCAGGGCTCTTCTTAGGTTCTCATGAGAAAGTGCAGAAGAGAGCAACAGGATGATTAAAAGACTAGAAACCAAGACATGAAAGGAAAAGCTGAAGGAACTGGGCACGGATGGTCTAGTGAAGAGGAGGTCCTGGGGGCACATGAGAGCAGTCTTCAGATACTTGAGGGGCTGCCACAGTGAGGAGGGGGGTCACACTATTTTCCAGGGCAGCAGAGGGCCAGACTAGGAGCAACGGATGGAAACTGACCAAGGAGAGGTTCAACTAACAAGGAAGAACTTTCTGATGGTGAGGAACGTCTTCCCAACAGAGGTTGTGAATGCCTCAACACTTGACATAGAATGGTGGTGGAGGGTCTCCTGCTTGAGCTGGGGTAGGACTAGATGACCCGCAAGGTCCCTTTCAACTTGAATGAATGAATGAATGAATGAATGAATGAATGAATGAATGAATGAATGAATGGTGGCTGAGTCCAAGACTGCCTCCACCTGCCATCCTGGAATAATTAATTAATAATAATTAATAATAATTTATTCGATTTGTATGCCGCCCCTCTCTGAGGACTTGGAGTGGCTCACAACAGCAATAGTAATACAGTAGAATACAAATCCAATATAAAACTATATTAAAACCCCATTATTATTAAAAATCCAACTGAAAAAGCAACTTTTGGGACATTATATGTGATATTGCAAAGTTGGAGCCCCCGTTTATTCCACAGGGCTCAGGACAAAAGAAGGACCAAAGGGAGTGTCTGCATCGAAGGAGCCATAAAGTTGGAGAAGGACTTTGATTTGGGTGTGGCTTCCCCAGGGTGTGTGTTGTGGGTGTGGGTGTCATGTTTGTGTTGGGATGGGAGAGCAGTGGAGATGGAAGCAGCAACCGAGGGAGGGCCAAGGGCCATCAAACTTTCCATAAGACTCTCCAGATTAATTAATCAATTTATTATTTATTTATTTATTTATTATCCTTATGTGCCACCCAACTCCCGAAGGCCTCTGGGCGGCTTCCGACAAGTAAAAACAATTCTTCGAACAATAGGAGGACCTGGCTTTGCCAGTGAACCTGGGGGCTATGAATGCCAACATCTGTCACGGCCGAATTATGATTGATTGGTATGCATGTTTGTTTTGATTAGACTGCTCGGTGGGTTTTATAATGGGTTTTAAAATAGTTTTTAGCATTTAATATTTGACTTTTTTCACTAATGTGTTGTATGAATGAATGAATGATATAGCTGTCTGGTTCAGTTCTGCAACCCATCAAGACCGACACAGACTTCAGAGCATAATCAGAACTGCAGAACAAAACAATGGCTGCCCACCTGCCTTCCACTGAGGACCAGTCGACCACGAGTCAAAAAGAGGGCGGGGAAAATATTTAATGACCGCTTGCATAAACTGGACACAAACTGTTTCAACTCCCACTCTCAAACTGTCGTTACAGAAAACTGCACACCAAGACAACTAGACACAAGAAGAGTTTTTTCCCAAGCACCCTCACTCTGCTAAACAAATAATTCCCTCAACACTGTCAAACTATTTACAAAGTCTGCACTACTATTACTACCAGTTCCTCCCCCATCATTCCTATCATAATCTCTTCCCACTTATGACTGTAACTTGTTGCTTGTATCCTTAAGATTTTTATTAACATTGTTTCCTGATTGCTCATTTGACCCCTATGATCATCATTAAGGGTTTTTTACCTCCTGATTCTCCACAAATGTCTCTTTTTCTTTTATGTCCACTGAGAGAATCTGCACCAAAGACAAATCCCTTGTGCGTCCGATCACACTTGGCCAATATGGAATTCTATCCTATTCTGTCATTTTATTGTTGTATGCGTGTGTAATGATCTTATGCACTACTGTTGTATGCGTGTGTAATGATCTTATGCACTTATGCCGCCCCGAGTCTTCGGAGAGGGGCGGCATACAAATCCAAATAATAAAATAAATAAATAAATAAAATAAACTGAGACAAATTCCTTGTGTGCCCAGTCACACTTGGCCAAGAAAGAATTCTATCTATCTATCATATATCATTTTTCACTCTTAAGCCTTGGTGGTGCAGTGGTTACAGTGCATTCATTCATTCATTCACCACTGGCTCCATCCTTCCGAGGGGGGTCAAATGAGGACCCAGATTGTTGGGGGCAAGAGGCTGAGTCCCTGTAAATCACCCAGGGAGGGCTGTAAAGGCACTGGGAAGCGGCATATAAGTCTAAATGCTATTGCCCTTCCTTCCTTCCTTCCTTCCTTCCTTCCTTCCTTCCCTTCCTCCTTTCCTTCCTTTGTGGGTCAAATGTGGTCCCAGATTGTTGGGGGCAAGAGGCTGATTCTGTCAACCACTTAGAGGGGGCTGTAAAGGCACTATGAAGCGGTCTATAAGTCTGAATACTATTACTATTGCTATTAAGGTGCTTGCAGGATCTCTGTGCTCATGGGATCAAAACTCAGATGCTTCCCAACTGACTCATCGTGATAACGGTTGAAGCATCTCTGTGGTCATGTGACCAACCTTCTGACGAGCGAAGTCGAGGGGGAAACCAGATTCATTCAACAACCGTGTCACCAAATCAATAACTGCAGGGATTCGGCCAACCCCTGTGGCCAGCGAGGTCGTAGAATGGCACCACATTCAGTTAGCAGCTGCCTCGCTCAGCCACAAAACTGTTGGGGGCCCAACTGTGTGGTCGTACACCGAGGACTCCCTGTCTACCACAGGCTGAGGTTGCCCCCCCATCCCGGCCCCCCCAGGAGACTCACGTGGGAGGCGTAGTAGAGGAAGAAGGGCTGCTTGCGCTGAGCGGAACCCAGGATGAAATCCCGCGCAAAGGCCTTGTAGCGGCCCTCCAGCTGGGGGAAGTAGATCGGCTGCTGGGCGATGCTCCGGTTGAGGAGGAGGGGCACGGGGACCACCCCCTGGTCGCAGACCCCAAAACACTGAGTGCTGGGCGGGAAGCAGGTGAGGTTCCGGCAGGGGCCCTGCGGAAGAGGCGGGAGCGGTGAGGGAGGCAGGGGGTTCCTACCCATGCGGTTCACAGCACTGCGCCACTAGGGACCCACTGATGATGCAATATTCAGCGTCTCCGTGTCAGAAGAAGCCCACCCACTCGCCCTCGTCTTAATGCCGGCCATTATTCTTCGTCCAGCTGAGAACCTCCTTCTCAGGAGACGCCAGCGGGGAAATTGCCAAAAATCGCATCATTTGTGGGTTCCCACCGGTGTGGCGCTCAAGCCGGAAAGCAAAGAATCGCTGGAAATGGCCAAAATCTTCTCGTCAGATTTTCATTCCTGCACATGCGCAGAAGTCAAACCTCCCTCTGATGTGTCCATGCGTGCACCCACTGCTCACCCGGAGCTGTTTGCGCAGCTCTGTTTTCAGTACTGGAACACACACACACACACACGTCCAGGTAGGACCCCTCTGCTGAGGTCAGCCCTGCAGCCTCTCACCTGGTCGTGCGAGTAGGGCACCCCCAAGAAGTGGTCAAAGCCCTGGTTGATGGGCAGGAACACGCCGTCGGGGCCCAGGCCCAGGTGCCACTTGCCGACCATGGCGGTGGCATAGCCGCGCTCCTTCAGCAGTTCGGCCACCGTCACCTCGGCCAGCGGGAGGCCTCCCCTCGAGCCGGGATAAAAGACGCCCGGATAGACGCCGGAACGGGTCTGGAAGCGGCCGGTCAGCAGGGCTGCCCTGCACATACAAAGAGAGAGAGAGAGAAAGAGCGTGGGAGTGAGACAGAGAGGACGAAGAAGGGGGCCCTGGACTTGCCAAATTTTCATTTAGGGGCCACTCAAAGCCACAAGGGCAATGGAAAAAGTGACGCCATCATTTTTATCCCACTTATGACCCCTGCGGCGGGTCCCAAAGTCATACGGTCAAAATTCGAATGATTGGCAACTGATTCATATCTATGACAGTTGCAGCATCCCAAGGTCACGTGATCCCCTTTTGCAATAGCATTTGGCAGAGCATGTAGACCTATATGCCGCTTCACAGGGCTTTTTCCAGCCCTCTCTGAGCAGTTTACAGACTCAGCCTCTTGCCCCCAACCATCTGGGTCCTCATTAGACCCACCTCAGATGGATGGAAGGCTGAGTCGACCTGGAGCCTGTGGTGAGATTTGAACTGCTGAACTACAGCCAGCAGTTGCCTGAAGGAGCCTGCAGGGCTGCACTCTAACCACTGCGCCATCCACCATCATTTAATACACTTTAACGTGTCTTGTGTGACTGACAAAAGACTCCTATCTCCTGGATATCTGCTGGACTCCCACTGGAATTTTCCCCTCTGCATATCCTGGATATAACTCAAGGGTCATTCTGCCCCCTCCTTAACAACCTCTCTCGATGCCTTCTCCCTTGGAGGTCCGTGTGGGCAGCCTTGAGCCCTGTCGACCAGCGAGGGGCCTTCGGAGGTGACCACTCTACCTGGAAGGGCTGCAGACGGGGCTGCTGCTGTAGAAGTCCGTGAAGCGCAGGCCCTCGGCAGCCATCCGGTCCAGGTTGGGGGTGGCGGAGGTGGGGTGTCCGTAGCTGCCCAGGTCCCCAAAGCCCAGGTCATCCGCAAATATCAGGACAATGTTGGGGGGCTGGTTGGCTGAGCCCAGGGAGGCCAGCAGCCCCATGGAGCATAGGGCCAGGAGCCAGGACGGAGGCAAGGCGGCCATGTGGCCCAGGAGGAAGCCCGTCCAAACCACCAGGTCACCACCGGAGGTCCAGCCCAGGCCCCACTGGCTCTGCAGTCAGCAGAAGAGCATTCCGGGTTTGACCGTCAGCGGAAGGATCTGCAGCCAGAGATGGACTCTTCGCTTTACCTGAAAATATTAAGACATAAATACAAGAAAATCAATACAAAATCATGGCCAAAAAAAGAGAAAGAAAGAAGAACTAAGGAGGAATTTGCTAACAGAGAGAACAATTAACCAGTGGAACAGCCTGACACCAGAAGTTGTGAATGCTGGAAATTTTAAAAAAGAAATTGGACCAACCATTTGTCCGAACTGGCATAGAATTTCCTTCTTGAGTGGGGGGGCTGGACTAGAAGACCTCCAAGGCCCCTTCCCACTCTCTGATTCTGTTATGTTTTTGTAGAAAGCACAACTGCTTCAGAGGCCTCAGGATAAGAAATAAGCCTAGCAACTGACCCAAGGTCAAGAGAGAACAGCTGTCTACCCCACATGGCTCTGTGTTATGTAGTGAGGACTAGCACCATGAATTGCACCCAGAAAGAGATTGGAAGGCTATGCAGCTCCTACAGCATTGGGGTCACTTGGCTGAACCACAGATGAAGGTTCACGATAGTCTTCCAGGGCAGCCCCATGTAGACAGCATTGCAGTAATCTAGACAGGAGGGGACCAAGGCAGGAGTGACCATAAACCAGGCCTGCCAGTCCAGGAATAGGCACCACTGGAATCACTGAGCCTGTCATCTGCACCTCTGTAACTGTGGTTCGGTGCTGCAACCCAACAGGACCAACATGGACTTCAGAGAATAATCAGAACTGCAGGGAAAAAAACGGCTGCCAACCTGCCTCCCATTGAGGACCAAAAGGAGGGTGGGGGCAGTTCTGATCTCTGGGAGGACTAAAAGGAGGGCCGGGGCTGCCACAGAGAAGGCTCTTCGCCTGGGGCCCGCCAGACGACATTGTTTAGTCGATGGGACCCGGAGAAGGCTGACTCTGTGGGACCTTATCGGCCGCTTGGATTCATGTGACAGAAGATGGTTCCGGAGGTATTCTGGTCCAATGCCGTGTAGATGCCCTAACAACAACAACAACACAGTTGGAAGGGAGCTTGGAGGTCTTCTAGTCCAACCCCCTGCTTAGGCAGGCAACCCTGCACTACTTCAGACAGAGGGTTATCCAACATCTGCTTAAACATTTCCAGTGTTGGGGCCTTCACAACCTCTGGAGGCAAGTAGTTCCACTGATCAACTGTTCCTCCTTTGTTCTAAGTTGCTTCTCTCCTTAGTTTAGTTTCCACCCGTGGCTTCTTGTTCCGCCCTCAGGGGCTTTGGAGAACGGTTTGACTCCTTTGTGGCAGCCCCTGAGATGCTGGAAGGCTGCTCTCCTGTCTCCCCTGGTCCTTCTTTCCATTAAACTAGACATAATGTCTCTGTTTCTTCTATGGACACTGAGAGCATGTGCACCAAGAGAAATTCCTTGTGTGTCCAATCACACTTGGCCAATAAAAATCCTCTTCTCTTCTCTTCTAAACCCAGTTCCTGCAACCGTCCTTCTATGTTTTAGCCTCCGGTCTCTGAATCCTCTTCCCAGAGCCTCAGCATCCTTTTTGCCTCCTGGCGACCCAAACTGGTCCCCTGGCCTGTGGATTTTGTCCCTGGGGGTGGGGACCCCTTTGGGGTGGACGGAGACTTTCAGGGGGGTCGCCTAAGAAGACCCTGGGGAGAGAGGTTCCCTCTGACCTTCCTGCCCCTCAGCTCCAAGCTCTGTTGGGGGGATTGGGGCTAGTCAGGGTGCTAGTCCTCCCTCCAGGATGCCATGAGCAGAGCCCCCCCCCGTGTCTGGCCCTGGAAGCTTTGCCAGACCGACCCCTCCTGAGGCTGCCCCCCCCATGGACCCCCAAGCCCCGCACCTCGGGAGGGGGGGAGCTGGAGCAGCGCTAAGGAAGGCGAGACGCCCGCTGGATCTCCCCGCGGTGCTGTGGAGGGGCTGGGCCAGACTTGTAGGGCAGGAAGGGGCCCCCAGAGGTCTTCCAGTCCACCCAGAGTCCCCCGTGTTACCCCTCGCCCGCCCAAAGCAGCGGCCCCTGGGGAGCGAGAGGGGGGCCGGCAGCTCGGAGAGGGGGTCCCAAGCAGCCATCGAGTCTCCCGGAGCTCCCGCCGCCTCCCCGCCCTGCCCGCCTCCCCCCGAGACCCCCGCCCCGCCCGTAAGCGCCTCGCCTCGGCCGCTGCTCCGCGGAAGCGCCGCTCCGCTGCCGCCTCCTCCTCGTCTTCCTCGGCAGCTGCTCGCCGGCCCCGGCTGGAGTCACGCGGGGCAGCGGAGGCCGGGCTTTAAAGGGGGGTCCAGTCTCCGCCCGGGGGAGGGGAGGGGCTTCTGGGGCCGGAGGGGCGGGACTGGGCGCGGCTGGACCTCGGCCCTCGCCTCTGGCCACGCAGCCCCGGCGCTCTGTGTGAGTGTGTGAGAGAGTGTGTGTGCGAGTGGGAGTGTGTATGTGTATTGTTTGAAAGGCTCCGCCTTAGCCTCTGGAGGGGGTTGCCCCCCCCGCACTCGGTGAAGCCCCCCCCCCCGTGGGCAGAGCCAGCCGCTGTCTATGAGGGGCCAGGCGGGGCTCGGCTGGATGTTCTCGGGGGTCCCGCTGCTGCCGTCCCGCCTGCCCGCGTCCACAGGGAGGACCGAAGCTGGCAGCCCTTGGCCCAGAGCCCCGGCGGACAGCGGCAGAAGCCCCCGACCGAGGCTGAGCTGCGGCGGCGGAGCGGGCGGGCCTGGGGGGCGAGGCGGGGGTCTGCAGCTGGAGCCCGGGGCTGCGCTCGCCTCTGCCAGCGGAGGGTCCCGGGGCTCCGGCCAAGGGCGAGCGGCCCTCCCTCCGGCTCAGACTCAGCGCCGCCTTTGGGCAGGTGGGGTGGCCTCAGCGGGACCCCCTAGACCATCCAGCCGAACCCCGCCGGCCCCGCTTCTAGAGAGCGGCCGGCTCTGTCCCCGCTGGGCTCCGGCGGCTAATGCGGAGCCTTTGAAACAAACATGTGGTTCTAGCTTTGTATACTACCAATACAATACGTACTTGAATGAGTAAACAAGTAAGTGAATGAGTAAACAAGTAAGTAAATAAGTGAACGAGTAAGTAAGTAAATAAATAAATAAGTAAATTAATAAGTAAATGAATGAATGGATGAATAAGTAGGTAAATAAGTGGGTAAATAGGTAAACAAACAAATAAGTAAATACATGAATAAATAAATAACACACACACAGCATCTCTCTCCCCCCCATGCACAGCCCCCCCCCCTTGCCAGCTGCAGAGAGCCCGACACCCACGGGGCGCAGGCGGCATTACCAGGCGTGGCACCCGGCCCGACCGGAGCAGCGCCCGGCTCAGCCAGTGCCTGGAAGGAGGCAGCACCAGGCGGTTAGTGGCAGGCCGCCTCCTCGCCTCCGCCCTTCCCTTCTCCAGCTCCGTCGGGAGCTGACCTGGCAAGGCTTGGGCACGGCTGCCGGGGAGGCGCCAGGAAGCGGAGACGGTTCATTCTTTATGGGGGGGGGGGGGGTGGCGGCGGCGGCACCGAATTGAGGTGGAGGGAGCACGAGGCTGATATACAGGGGGTGGACAGAAGAATGGAAACACCTTGATAATCAGATTTGTGAAGCTCCCTTGGAAGAGTTTTTGTGGCAACTGGGTTCTGTACCTGTCTATTGAGCTCTGCAGTGATTTTAGCAGCTGCGGTCTTGCGATCCGCTCTAACAATTCGCTTTAGAGTCCCACGGTCTCTCTCAGACCACTTCCACTTTCGACCAGGCCTGTGCTTGGCTGAGGACGTTTTCCCTTCTCTTTCAAAAGCAGCCATGACTTTTGAGACATTACCTCTTGAAACGCCAAACATTCGGGCACTTTCTGTTACACTAGCGCCTGCCATTCGAGCACCAACCATTGGGCCTCTTTGAAAGCCTGAGAGCTCTGCCATTTCTAGAAGGTTATAACCCATTTCCTTAAATGTCTATAAAAAAAGGTAGTTTTAAAAAATATATCAAATAACAGAATTAAAAAACAAACAAACATTAATATATGTCAAGTTTTGATTGATTTGAACATGTTCAAACATTATGATGCCAAAAAGTCAAGTGTTTCCATGTTTTTGTCCACTCCCGTATATTGTGATGTGTTGTAAGCCACCGAGTCCTCAGAGAGGGGCAGCATATACTGTAAATCCAATGAATAAATAAATACCTACACCTCACCATAAATACCTCACCTACAAAGAGATACTGATAAAATTGAAGGGGTCCAAAGACGGGCTACAAGAATGGGGGAAGGTCTTAAGCATAAAACCTATCAGGAAAGACTTCATGAACTCAATCTGTATAGTCTGGAGGACAGAAGGAAAAGGGGGGACATGATCGAAACATTTAAATATGTGAAAGGTTTAAATGAGGTTCAGGAGGGAAGTGTTTTTAATAGGAAAGTGAACACAAGAACAAGGGGACACAATCTGAAGTTAGTTGGGGGAATGATCAAAGGCAACATGAGAAAATATTATTTTACTGAAAGAGTAGTAGATCCTTGGAACAAACTTCCAGCAGACGTGGTAGATAAATCCACAGTAACTGAATTTAAACATGCCTGGGATAAACATAGATCCATCCTAAAATAAAATACAGAAAATAGTAGAAGGGCAGACTAGATGGACCAGGAGGTCTTTTTCTGCCCTCAATCTTCTAGGCTTCTAAATAAAATAAATAAATAATAAACCTGTTTCCTGGTTCTTCCCCCCAGGTAAAGGGGAGTCTCCTGAGAGGGGCAGCATACAAATCTAATAAATTATTATTATTATTACTATTATTAAAACAGCTTGGTCTTATCCAGATGCAAGCCTGGTTTATTCACATCTAATTGATAGTCATTAATAAAACTCTCTTATGAATGAAGGGCAGGAAGAATCAGAGTATTACAAAGTAGGGGATGAATTCTACAAACGGTGAGAAAAGAGAAATCATAACGCGTGAGATTAAATAGTATGGAAATAAGAAAGCAATTTAAAACCGAAGCGATAATGTAAAGGATATGTAATAATATAAATATAATATTAGTAAATAGTATAAGAATTCTATGTCAAAATGAACTGTACAAAGCATAAGTGAGGCATGTCAAAAATGCGAAGGAAAAGGTTTTCAATGTATAAGTTTTAGTTAATTTTACTCAAAGCTCCGAAAACAGCTTCTGACAAGAGAGGGGGTTGTAAAGAACCTCAATGTATGTTTTATGTCTGTCTGTGTTTTGTATTGTGTCATGCAAAAAAAAAACAATGAAAAAACTTATTTATTATTACTTATTATTTAATTATTCTTCATGATTCATAATAATTATTTAATTCATAACAGCTGTGTACAGAAATAAAACAACAATACAAAGTTTAAAATCCCAGTTATTCAAAACCTTCATCCCTCACTACTTTCCTGACCCACAGCCAGGCCCAGGGGGCAGTGGAGCAGCGAAAATGGAGCTCCACCCCAGAGCACCCCATTCGCATTGAAAGATGTTGAAGAGAAATGGATAAGCCACGACCACAGTGGGGTAGTAAAAAAAATTGGTAGCCCTTCACTGCCCACACCAGACGATACAATACAGATCACGCGTGTTATGCCGGGCTTCACGTTACAAGCCCCAATTAAGTCAGAAAGGTAAATTCAAACACACACGCTGTTGTAAATTAAACAGAGAGTCGGTTTATCAAAACAAAAGCACTTTAAACAGCCAAAGTGCTCTCCCACAAACCACAAGGCCTTGAATACTGCGAAAAACAAAAACAAGACAGAGCAGATAAAGGCAGCTGTGAAGGTGTCACAGCCACCCCCTTTCAAGAGTCCATTAAATGTACTTAACTGTGAAATATCCAAAAGGTCTTTGTAAGTCCTGGAACAGTCCAAATCAAACAACACTCATCCTTCTCCAAACAGATAATTTCCCACGCACACTCTCACCGATGCTGGCAATTTATCAGCAGCCCCATTAGCCTAATTGCCCCAGCCACAGGTGTTCTCCCTTATCTTCTATAATACTTGTGCAGTTGTTCCCTTCTCGTCATAAACCTGCGCTTGTGAGCATCTATTAATCCATCTTCCTCTGAGTCTGATGGTGATTTATTATTTATTATTTATTTATTATTTAGATTTGTATGCCGCCCCTCTCCGCTAACGGGGTCATTAGCTAATGGGCTGCCTGCATATACCTGACCATCCGATCCTGCTTCACTCCCAGAGTCTGCCCTTGACACAGAATCTTCACTGTCCGAAGCTGTTGGCAATAAAACCGGTCTCTGAAAACTTGAGGATTCTCCCAAACCAACGTCCACAGTCCGCATTGCAGGAGCTGGCCCAGAGCCAACCACAACATTGGTCATTTTATAAAGCCTTGCTTGGGAAGACCACAACTTGGGATAACACAACCAGTTTTGGTGTGTAAACCAGAGGTTGAGAGACTCTGGGAAGAGAAGAACAAAAACAAGGATTAAGTAAAGGCCAAGGAGCCCAAAACATTTGAAGAATGGTTGCAGCAATTGGGGACATCAAATTTAATATAAAGAAGGACAAGGAGTGACAAAATAGCCTTCCAATATTTGAGGGGCTGACCCAAAGAAGAGGAAGGGGTCAAGCTATTCTCCAAAGCACTTGGAGGCAGGACAAGCAGCAATGGATGGAAGCTGTTCACCAAGAGAAGCAACTTAAAACTAAGGAGAACTGTACTGGCAGTGAGAACAATTAACCAGTGGAACTGCTTGCCACCAGAAGTAGTGGGTGCACCATCACTGAAGGCTTTTTAAGGAGACACTGGACAACCTTTAGTCTGAAATGGCATCTCCTGCTTGAACAGGGTGGGTGGGGGTGGACTAGATGACCTCCAAGGTCCCTTCCAACTCTGTCATTCTGAGTCCCTGGGCACAAGGTCCACTGACTTCTCCTGGCAGCAGGCATTCAAGGGCATGGGCTGCCCAGCCTCAGGGCTTGACACCCAGGGTGGGGGCGACTGCGGTCACTGCCTGCCCCTCCCGTGGTCCACACTGAGGAGTCTTTGTGTGTAAAGGTGGGGGCGGATGCCAGCAAGGCGCTGCTGAGCAACAGCCAGCAAAGAGTGGCAGCTTTCTGTGCCCTTTCAGCTCTCCGGTCAACTGAAATGCCAAGCCCCCTCGCTTTGTCCCTCTGCAGCGACTCAGCACAGATAAAACCAGAGTGGAAGTGCCAAGCGAGGGGAGGGATTGCGCCTTCGCGTCGGCAGAGGGCAATCCATCACTTCACAGGCCTCCACTGTGGCCGGGATCTTGTAGGGATCGGGATTCCCCTCTTGCAGGGCCACATGAAGCATCCGGGAATCGGCTGCTGGATTTGCTCCAGGACACCCGGTGGAGGGGAGGCAAAATTGGGAAGGCAGGGCAGCTCCTAGAAGACAGAAGTGCAATGCAGAACCGCCTTGTAGTAGCTAAGTCTGCACTACTATGACTACTAAGAGTACGAATACTACTTTTCCTATCACCCATCTCCTCCCGCTTGTTGCTTGTATCCATACAATTTATATTAATACTGATTGTTCCCTGGTTGCTTATTTGACTCCTATGACCATCATTAAGTGTTGGACCTCCTGATTCTTGACCAATGTCTCTTTTCTTTTATGGACATCGAGAGCATCTGCACCAAAGACAAATTCCTTGTGTTTCTGATCACACTTGGCCAAGAAAGAATTCTATTCTATTCTATTCTATTCCTTAAGTGTTGGACCTCCTGATTCTTGACCAATGTCTCTTTTCTTTTATGGACACCGAGAGCATCTGCACCAAAGACAAATCCCTTGTGTGTCCAATCACAAAGAATTCTATTCTATTTAAATAATGTTAAATAAATGTTAAATAACATTAAGTAGGGAAGTGTTTTCAATAGGAAAGTGAACCCAAGAACAAGGGGGCACAATCTGAGGTGAGTTGGGGGGAAGATCAGAAGCAACATGAGAAAATATTATTTGACCGAAAGAGTAGTAGATGCTTGGAACAAATTTCCAGCAGACGTGGCTGGTCAATCCACAGTCACTGAATTTAAACATGCCTGCGATAAACATAGATCCATCCCAAGATAAAAGACAGGAAACAGTATAAGAGCAGCATAGATGCACCATGAGGTCTTTTTCTGCCATCAATCTTCTATATTTCTATAATTCTATTCTGTTCTATTCTAATCATTTCTATTCAAGCTGCCAGATCAAGATCATTTTCAGCTACCAGAATAGCGTCACCTTCCTTCAGTTTTAAAACCACGGGGGGTTTTCTTCCAGTTCAATTTCCTTTAATATACATTCAGCATACAGGTTGAAAATATCTATCTCAGGCCTTTGCCAACCTGTTTGACCATGTTTGTCTGGACTGTGGCTTCTTGGCTTGTATATGATTTTCCCACGAAGGCATGAAGACCTTCTGGGATTTCCCACAACTTGACGTGGTCAATGCAACCGAAGGCTTTTTTGTGATCAATTCCACACACGCGGGCTTCTTAGGGGTGTTGTGGGCTCCTTGGTTGAGCTCGGAGCTTGGTTCTTTTCATGCAGACGTTTCACAACCGAACAATGTAACATCGGCAGGTTTAGAAGGAAGTAGAGGAGAGGAAGAGAGGAAGAACGGTGGGTTCTTGGTGGTCTCTGAGCTTGGTTGTTTTCTGGCACATTTCATGACCCAGCTAGGTACCTTCATCAGTGCCAAAAGGGAGTGAGGGGCTCTTCTGCCCTAGAGCCAGCCCTAATAATCAGATGCACACCAATGGTCTAGCTCAGGGTTTCCCAACCTTGGCCACTTGGAGATATTTGGACTTCAACTCCCAGAATCCCCCAGCCAGCATTCACCGGCTGCTGAATTCTGGGAGTTGAAGTCCAAATATCTTCAAGTTGCCAAGGTTGGGAAACACTGGTCTAACTAATAAAAGGATTTGATATTTACAAAAGTCCCAATATTGTAAAAGCCTTTTAAGAGTCTTTTCCAAGAGAGAAGCAAATCTAGCAAAGTCTTATCAGTCGGCTAAAGTCCCAGAGCGAAGATAAAATAATAATTACCAGCTGTGGTCAGAATTCTCAGACGAAGTTCTCAGAAATTAACTGGAGGACCGAAGCTCATTAGCAAAGCCAAGATTCTGCCCTTTTAAAATCAAAACGGAATGCAAGGGTCAAGACGAGATGATTCCTAGGAAATGTGGAGAGCCAATATCAGAAGATCGGTTTTAAAAAGAAAACAGGAAGGCAAAGAGACACCTGGATAAGATTGCTGTGATTTGATGTATATTATGTAAATACAATTTATGTAATTATAAGAGTTGTACTACAGGCAAAGCACAAACTGTCCAACTTTTTTAAAAATGTCTTTTGCATTTTGTCTGGGTTGTGTGTTATGAATAAAGTTTAATTTAATTTTTTTAAAAAAAATACGAGATGATTCCTCAATGAACGACATTGTTTTTCTGCAACAAGGCGGGGCATGCCTCACCCTTAAATAGCATGTGGGTGTGACTCAATTACCCAGCAACACTACTTAGGAGTGACTCTTCTCCTAGCCAACCATTCATGCCTTTTATATGCCCTCCGAACCCTAGCATCCAGACATTGCTCCTCCCCTTCCCCTGAGGCACTAAGCCCTGGAAATGCTAACTCATAACACAGGAAGTGCTGAAGGCCCTGGCTGTCAATCTGACCCTGACCCCTCATCACTTTCACTGTCACTCTCAGGTGCCTGCCTCGCCCCTCCACTGTCTCTGCAACCACAGAGTCCATTACTATTTGCATAGTACACGAGCGAACCATCACAGGGTCTCGCTCACTCTTTATATATCACCGCTTGCCCTGTCACTATTGATGGGAGTGATCTTGGTGGCTCCTTGATTAGGTTATTATTTACTGCCTGGCTGTTTGTTTGGGTTGGTCGTTTCTTGATTGAATCTCTTGGGACATTCTTTCATTTCTTTCTCAAAGGCTCCGCAGGCGTCAGAAATAATGTCTCAGGATCCTCCATCAGGCCACAGCTGCCCAGTGGTGAGTGAACCTTTTCACCTCCTGGCTGTTTCAATCACGGAGTCAATTTAGTTTTCGTGTAGTCCGTCTGATGTTCTCCGTATGTACAGGTTGTTCTTGTTCTGGTTGCTGGAAAACTGCTAACAATGAAAACACCATTGGTTGGGTAGAACATTTTCTGCTCCATTTCTGTTTTCTGAATCCTACAATCCAGATCTGTTTCCCTCGTTAGTATTTCCAATTTTGGCCTTCCAGTCTCCGGTCAGAAAGGGGCACATCTCGGCTGAACGTTCTGTCGATTTCGGATCACCTGAATACGTGTTATGAAAAATGGGTGCGTTTGTGCGAGTGAAGGTGTTTTTATTTTTAAAAAGTCAGCCCGACGGCCTACGTCAATTTGTCTGGACTGATGTAGGGTCTTTCAGCAGGGGGCTGGACTAGAAGACCTCCAGGGTCCCTTCCAAGTCTGTGGTTCTGTTAGATCACAGGTTCTCGAACTTCCGCCATCCTTTAATACAGTTGCTCATGTTGTGGTGACCCCCAACCATAAAATAAATAAATATCTATTATTTCTCTATCTATCTATTATCTATCTATCTCCCTGTCTATTATCTATCTATGTCATCTATCTCTCTATTATTTCTCTCTCTCTCCATGTCCCTTTAGGTAGTCCTTGACTTATGACCACAATTGAGCCCAAATTTTCTGCTGTTAACTGAGACATTTGTTAAGTGAGTTTCCCCCCCATTTTACGACCTTTCTAGCCACCGGTCATAACTCTGGACAAAACAGTCCCACGTCCCATTGTACAGTTGTACCTTTGAATGGTCACTAAACAAACAGTGGTCAGCAGAGAAATCCCTGCATTGGACGAATTCCCTGCGATCAAAGTCTGTGTTGATTCTTATCCCCCCCCCCCCCCCGAAGATCAGTTCCTAATTTGGTCTTTCAGGGTTTCCAATGGTGCCTCACTGTCACCGCGATGCCTGGACTCCGATGGCAGCTTTTCTGACTCACAGGCCTTATTCAGGGGCCACTCCCACAAGTGCCTCTCCACACAATTTGTGAGCTGGCTTTGAGTGACAGTTGTCGTGTGCTTACGCGAGAACTGGAGTTGCTAAAAACAGCATTCTGGTTATTTTATATTTTATTTTATTTTATTATTTATTTTATTTATTTTATTTATTTTATTTATTTTATTTATTTTATTTATTTTATTTATTTTATTTATTTTATTTATTTTATTTATTTAATTTATTTAATTTATTTAATTTATTTAATTTATTTAATTTATTTTATTTATTTTATTTTATTTAATTTATTTAATTTATTTATTTTATTTATTTTATTTATTATTTTATTTATTTTATTTATTTTATTTATTTTATTTATTTTATTTATTTTATTTATTTTATTTATTTTATTTATTTTATTTATTTTATTTATTTTATTTATTTTATTTATTTTATTTTATTTTATTTTATTTTATTTATATATTTTTTTTCATTTTTTATTTTTTATTCTTTATTTTTTTATTTTAATCGATGCTTGGAGCAAACTTCCAGCAGACGTGGTTGGTAAATCCACAGTCACTGGATTGAAACCTGCCTGGGATAAACACAGATCCACCCTAAGATAAAATACAGGAAAGAGTATAAGGGCAGTCGAGATGGACCAGGAGGTCTTTTTCTGCCGTCCATCTTCTATGTTTCTATGAATAAGGATGGAGGGAGGGAGGGAAGGAAGGAAAGAGAGAGAGAGAGAGAGAGAGAGAGAGAAAGAAAGAAAGAAAGAAAGAAAGAAAAAGAAAGAAAGAGAGAAAGAAAGAAAGAAAGAAAGAAAGAAAGAAAGAAAGAAAGAAAGAATTGTCTTTTTATATTGTTGAGCGATGCCCATCCGGATGGAAAGGAAAGGCTGCGTGGTGGAGGAGCCGGCCCAAATTCTCAGCAAAGTCGCCATGGCAACCGTGAGCAAGAGCAGGGAAGATGCTCTCACCCCAATGAAGGTGTGGATGGAGTGGGGGCTGCCTGGGGGGAGATCTGCAGCCCCTTGGTTTCCTTCTGGGGGGCGGAGGGGAGGGGGCAGCTGTGTGGGGCCCATTTTTACAGCAGAGGGGGAGCCCCCAGCCCAGAGGCCTTCCTCACTTGAGGCTTGACTACTGCAATGCCCTCTACGTGGGGCTGCCCTTGAAGACCCTTCGGAAGCTGAAGTGGACGAGCAATGAGCTGGCTGGACCAGGCTCAGGTAGCCCTGTGTGTGAGCTGCACTGGCCGGTCAGTAGCCTCACCCCCCTCCCAGGACGTGGCTGGTGGGGGGCAGCAAGAGGCTTCCTGGTCACAAAGAGAGAAATGGGGCTGTGGGGGGGGGAGATCATTTGAAGCCTGAAGTGCTGCCTCCACCTCTGTCACCAGCCCCACCTATTTGGGGAGCACAACTAAAGCCAGTGGAGGAGACTGGACCACTGGGAGGGGTCAGAAAATTCAAGATGGGTTGCAGCAGCTGTGACCCCAAATCCCCACTCCTTTTGATAGCAATGACACTTAGACTTATAGACCCCAACAATCTGGGTCCTCATTTGACCCACCTGGGAAGGAGGGAAGGCGGAGTCAACCTGGAGCTGGTGGGGAGATTTGAACTGCTGAACTAACAGCTACCATTAGCTGAAGGAGCCTGCAGGGCTGCACTCTAACCACTGCGCCACCCCTGGCTCCCTCCCTCTCTTCCTTCCTTCCTTCCTTCCTTCCTTTTTCTCCTTCTCTCTCTCTGAATAGCCATCGCCCTTAGACTCACCTACCGCTTCCTGGTGCTTCCCCAGCCCCCTCTAAGCAATTGACAGGGTCAACCTCTGGCCCCCAACACTCGGGGTCCTCATCCAACCCCCCTGGGGAGTCCACCTGGAGCCTGGTGAGATTCCATCTGCCCAACTGCTGGCAGCCCATGATCAGCAGAAGCAGCTGGCAGTGCTGCGCTCTAACCACTGGGCCACCCAGGCTCTGGGGTTGGGGCTGGCCAGGGGGGCATTGGCAGCATTTGGAGCAGCTTCTACCAGCCCCACAGCAGCAGGTGGGTGGGGGGGCTCACCTGAGAGCTTTTGTGCCTGTCCCAGACACACAGAGAGACACAGAGACATGTGTGTGTGTGTGTGTGAGAGAGAGAGTGAAAGTGAAAAGAACTGTTCAGTCCTGCTCTCTCCCAACCCCCCCTCCAACCCCCCCCCTCTAATGTTATTTGTCTTGTTCCATTGGTGAAAGGGATTCGTGACCGGGACCCCACCCGAGAGGGGGGATTTTCCTCTCCCCCCCTGATGTCATGCTCTTCCTGAACACGGGTCCCCCCCCAGTCCCCACTTCCCAGGGGAGGGGGAGGGGTGCTTCATCCGGATGCTTCCTGCCCTGGCAACAATGGGTGAGGTCACCGCTTGCTCACTTCTCCACTCTTGGCAAATTGGGCTCTTGGCAAGAAAAGTCTCTCTCTCTCTCTCTCTCTCTCTCTCTCTCTCTCTCTCTCTCTCTCTCTGTGTGTGTGTGTGTGTGTAGGAGAGAGACAGAGAGAGAGAGAGAGAACAAGAGAGAGAAAGAAAGACAGTGAGAGAGAGAAAGAGAGAAAGAGAAAGAGAGAGAGAAAAAGAGAGAAAGAGAGAAAGAAAAAGAGGGAGACAGAGAAAGAGAGAGAAAGACAGAGAGAGTGAGAGAGAGAGAGAGCGAGAGAGAGAGAGAGAAAGCACGTGCACACCAGTGGTAGGATTAAAAAAGTTTTACTACTGGTTCTGTGGGCGTGGCTTGATGGGGCGTATTTTCTGGGCGTGGCAGGGGAAGGATTTCCTCCCAATCAGCTGTGACTCGGGAGGCAGAGATTAGAGGGGGCGGGGCCAGTCAGCGGTGGCATTTACCGATTGCCAGAACTACTCAAATGTCCCGCTACTGGTGGAGGTGGATTCCCATTGCTGTTCCTACCTATGCACTGCGCGCATATCTTTGCCTCGCTTGCATGCATGCGTGTGGGTCCCAGCATGTTTTTGCTTATGCGCATGGAAAAAGGATGTTGAGACTCTAGAAAGAGGGCAGAGAAGAGCCACAGAGAGGCTAAAACATAGTAAGAACCGTGGCAGGAACTGGACCTGTCTAGTTTAATGAAGAGAAGGACCAGGGGAGACAGGATAGCAGTCGTACAATCTCTCAGGGGTTGCCACAAAGAAGAGGGAGTCAAGCTATTCTCCAAAGCACCTGAGGGCAGGACAAGAAGCAATGGATGGAAACTAAACAAGGAGAGAAGCAGCTTAGAACTAAGGAGAAACTTCCTGACAGTTAGAACAATTAATCAGTGGAACTCCTTGCCTCCAGAAGTTGTGAATGCTCCAACACTGGAAGTTTTTAAGAAGAGGTTAGATAACCATTTGTCTCAAGTGGTGTATGTATGTATGTATGTATGTATGTATGTATGTATGTATGTATGTATTTATCTACATTCATTCATTCATTCATTCATTCATTCATTCATTCATTTGCCAACCCTTCTCTGAGGACTGCCTAAGCAGGGGGTTGGACTAGAAGACCTCCAAGGCCCCTTCCAATTATCACGGGTCCAAGGGTGGCGTGGAAGGCGAGTGTGCAGGGTTGCACAATGCACTGCCTGATGTTTCCAAACAAGAGTCCAGGGCTGTGCGTGGCCTTCGGACGCAGGATGTAGCACCGGAAGGATCGTCCAGGTCTCAGGAAAGAGCAGGGCAGCCGATCAGAGCAGCCAGGAAGCAGGTTTCCAAAGTCCCGATGTCATTTCCTGCCCTTCCGAAGCTGCCGAGTTGGAAATCCCTCCGAGAGCCTCTGCTTGGGTCAGAACCCCCCTCCTCTGTTTATTGCTGCAGCCCCAGGGATCACAAGTCACGTCTCCCCAGGCAGGAGGAAGCGAAAGGCTTGCGGCTACCAAACCCCCGGCCTTAACTATCCATTTTATCAGGGTTGATTGCATTTTAATCAGAGGTGAGATGCTACTGGTTAGCTGGGCGAACCGGTAGCAGTGGTGACAAGAGGAGGCTTTGCCCAACTGCCCAGATGTCATCAAAAAACACTCTGCACATGTGCAGAAATGTTGCATGCGCTGATAGTGTAGGTGACTAATTTTGGCTGTACCATCCCGCTAGAAGATTGGGAAACGGTTTGGAAAACTAGTTACCGGATGACACTATCGGTACCGTACAAAGAAAATCTAGACAAGATGTTCTACCAGTGGCATTATGCACCGGCACGTCTGGCCAAAATATGTCCCTTGCATGGGTGGGGGATGGGGGGGGCACGTGGTAGCACACGCACTCACCCCCTTTTGGCAGGCGAGCCGACAAAGGTTTCCCATCACTGGCTTAAGATCTGACTAGAAGAGAATGTTGGTGCTATGAAAACTCAGATGCTGGGCCACTGGCACGGACTTATGCCGGTTGCCACCTCCTGGAGTCACGTGATCCCTTTTTGCCACAGTCCAACAACCAAAGCCAAATCCCCTTCACAGCTGGTGCATTCCTGACTTAAACAGCTGCAGAGATTCACAATGATTTCCTCCGGGGAGAAAGGGGCAAAGTTCACCTAACAAATGTCCCGACAAACAACAGGTATTTGGGGGCTCCGTTGCAGTCATAATGCCCTTGGGGGAAAGGAACCCTCCATCGGAGTCTTGTATTGGCAGTTCCGTGATAGCAAAAACTTCAGAAGAAAAGGATTTGGGGGTGGGGATTTCTGACAGTCTCAAAATGGGTGAGCAGTGTGGTCGGGCGGTAGGAAAAGCAAGTAGGATGCTTGGCTGCATAGCTAGAGGTATAACAAGCAGGAAGAGGGAGATTGTGATCCCGCTATATACAGTGCTGGTGAGACCCCATTTGGAATAATACTGTGTCCAGTTCTGGAGACCTCACCTACAAAAAGATATTGACAAAATTGAACGGGTCCAAAGACGGGCTACAAGAATGGTGGAAGGTCTTAAGCATAAAACGTATCAGGAAAGACTCCATGGACTCAATCTGTAGAGTCTGGAGGACGGAAGGAAAAGGGGGGACATGATTGAAACATTGAAATATGTGAAAGGGTTAAATAAGGTTCAGGAGGGAAGAACAAGGGGGCACAATCTGAGGTTACAATCAGAAGCCACGTGAGAAAATATGATTTGACTGAAAGAGTCATAGATGCTTGGAACAAAGTTCCAGCAGATGTGGTTGGTCAATCCACAGGAACTGAATTGAAACATGCCTGGGATAAACACAGATCCATCCTGAGATAAAATACAGGAAAAGGTACAAGGGCAGACTGGATGGACCAGGAGGTCTTTTTCTGCCGTCAATCTTGTAGGTTTCAATGTCAAGGACTTGCCCTGTGTTATTCATTCATCCATTGGATCCGAGGCCAAAGCCACAGCCTGGTTCCCAGCTGGGTCTGAGCTTGCTTTGCTCCGTAGCCATTGTGATTCTCCGCCTACCCATGAGGGCTTTGTGAAAGGAAAGGTTTCTGCCCGCTGGGGATGGTGAAGAGGGGGCAGAGGCCTTCAGAAGTGACAGACGGGGGCTGGGGCAGATTTCTCCATCCTTCCCCCCAACACACACACACACACACACACACACACACACACACACACACCAATTCTTTGAGAAGCAGGCACAAGTCTCCTCCCAGGGCAGCGTCCTGATGGATTTTCTTGCCAAGTGGAGCATTGCACACTTACCATAACACATTATTATTATTATTATTATTATTATTATTATTATTATTATTATTATTTAGATTTGTATGCCGCCCCTCTCTGCAGACTCATAAAGGGCAAGGAGATGGAGATGGAGGAGGTGGGCAGTTTCAAATTTCTGGGCACTTATGTCTCAGAGGACTTCTCATGGGCTATGAATGTCAACATGGCATGGGTGTCGACAGACTCAAACTCAAGCCTGATAAGACGGAGTGGCTGTGGGTTTTGCCTCCCAAGGACAATTCCATCTGTCCGTCCATCACCTTGGGGGGGGGAATTATTGACCCCCTCGGAGAGGGTCCGCAACTTGGGCGTCCTCCTCGATCCACAGCTCACATTAGAGAACCATCTTTCAGCTGTGGTGAGGGGGGCGTTTGCCCAGGTTCGCCTGGTGCACCAGTTGCGGCCCTATTTGGACCGGGAGTCATTGCTCACAGTCACTCATGCCCTCATCACCTAAAGGATCGACAACTGTAATGCTCTCTGCATGGGGCGACCTTTGAAAAGTGTTTGGAAACTTCAGATCGTGCAGAATGCAGCTGCGAGAGCAGTCATGGGCTTTCCCAAGGTATGATCATGTTACAACAACACTCCGCAGTCTGCATTGGTTGCCGATCAGTTTCCGGTCACAATTCAAAGTGTTGGTTATGACCTATGAAGCCCTTCATGACATCGGACCAGAATATCTCCGAGACTGCCTTCTACCGCACGAATCCCAGCAACCGGTTCGGTCCCACAGAGTGGGTCTTCTCTGGGTCTCATCGGCTAAACAATGTTATCTGGCAGGACCCAGGAGAAGAGCCTTTTCTGTGGCGGCCCTGGCCCTCTGGAACCAACTCCCCCCAGAGATTAGAATTGCCCCCACGCTCCTTGCCTTTCGTAAGCTCCTTAAAACCCACCTATGCCGTCAGGCATGGGGGAATTGAGATATTCCTTTCCCCCAGGCCTATACAAGTTATGCATGGTCTTCTAGTCCAACCCTCTGCTTAGGCAGGAAACCTCACACTATTTCAGACAGGTGGTTATCCAACATCTGCTTAAAAACTTCCAGTGTTGGGGCATTCACAACTTCTGGAGGCAACTTCTGTTCCACTGATGAATTGTTCTAACAGTCAGGAAATTCCTCCTTAGTCCTAAGTTGCTTCTCTCCTTGTTTAGTTTCCACCCATTGCTTCTTGTCCTGCCCTCGGGTGCTTTGGAGAGTAGGTTGATTCCCTCTTCTTTGGGGCAAGAAGATGGCTATCATGTCCCTCCTGGTCCTTCTTTTCATTAAACCAGCCATGTCCAGTTCCTGCAACCGTTCATATATGTTTTAGCCTCCAGTCCCTTCATCCTCTTGGTTGCTCTTCTCTGCCCTCTTTCTAGAGTCTCAACGTCCTTTTTACATCGCGGTGACCAAAACTGGACGCCATATTCCAAGTGTGGCCTTACCAAGGCTTTATAAAGCGGCATTAACCCTTCACGTGATCTTGATTCCGTCCCTCTGTTAATGCAGCCTGCAACTGTGTTGGCTTTTTTGGCAGCTGCTGCGCATGGCTGGCTCCTAGTTGCCCACCAGGACTCCCATGTAAGTGATGTTTGGGTGGCTCAGGGTGGCGCATGTTCTTTTGGGATTGTTTTGGGTGTTCCGACTGGTCTTTAGGCATCATGTGAATGTTGTTGTATGGGTCCACTGTGTATATACACATATAATGACAGCAAAGTATTTATTTCAGAGCTGCGTAGGGCCAACCTGGGTCTGTAGAACAATGCGTGGTCTCTTCCTGGCCTCCTTCTTTTCTCAGCTAGGAAAAAAGGCTTGGAGTTGGGAAAAGGGAAATAGTAGGGGGGGGGGGGTTGTGTGTAAGAGAGAGAGGGCCCAAGGGGGGAGGGGGTTGTATCCTTTTCCTGGCAGGCCGGAGGAAGGAAGGGGACGGAGGGCGGGGCGGCCTTCCTCCTCCCGGCCCAATCTCCCCTGAGTCGCTGGGACAGCCAGGCGCTCAACCCACCAGGCCTCCTCCCGAGGTAAGAAATGGGACTTTTTAGGCGATAGGGACTGGGTGGGGGGTGGGGGAGGGCTGCCCTTGTGGCTTCAGAATCAGGGCCAACCAGACAAAACCGTCCCGTCCCGCAACTCTGCAGCAACTCTGCAAAAGTTTCCTGAGCCTCCTCCAGCCCCCATCCTGCCGGGGGGGGGGGTTGAAGAGGCTTTCTGGTGGGGGCCTGGAGCATCGAGCAGTTTTTGACATAAAACCCAGTAAATCTCTGTTTGCTTCTGTTTTCCTCTGGTCAAACCGGCGCAAGTATGTCGTAAGAGATGGACGTTGGGTACCTGGGCTTGTGGCAATTCCAGTAGGACTGGTGAAAGGTTGGAGGGGCCCTCGAGGGTCCAGGGGCTGCGCTTCCGTCTTGGGAGGCTTCCGGGACCCTCTGAGGCCAGCAGGAGTCTGGTGGCGGTGAGAGGAGGTGAGAGGCAGGGCAGAGTTGCTTCTATGTTTCTATGAGTTAAGGGGGCTGGCATTGCTAAGGCCCAGCAACTGCTCATCGTATGTTTTAGCCTCCAGCTTTTAATCCTCTTAGTTGCTCTCTCTGCGCTACTTCCTCAGTCTCTCTCTCTCTCTCTCTCTCTCTGTGTCTCTCTCCTGTCTGTCTGTCTGTCCATCCATCCATCCATCCATCCATCCATCCATCCTTCCATCCATCCATCCATCCATCCATCCATCCATCCATCCATCCATCCATCCATCTATCTATCTATCTATCTATCTATCTATCTATCTATCTATCCGACGTATCATTCAAGACGATTTGGCCATGAAAGATGTATAATTCATGGTCTCCAGACCTGCCGGCAAAGCGAGGTCTTCGTGGCGTTACAGAAGGCCAGTAGGGTGGGAGCAGTATGGACATCGGGGGGAGGGGCTGGTTTCAAAGAGCCGGGGCAGCCACAGAGAAGGCCCTCCCCTGTGGTCCCACCAACCTGCATTGCATAGTTGGTGGGACCCGGAGGAGGCCGACTCGGTGAGCACTGACTGGTCTCTGGGAGGCCTGTGGCAGGAGACGGTCCCATAAATAGCCTGGTCCTGAGCCATGCAGGGCTTCATAGGTGATAACCAACACCTTGACTTCTGCCCGGAGACTAATAGGCAGCCAGTGCAGCTTGCAGAGTGTAGGTGTTATATGGGTGGACCGAGATGCATCCGTGACAGCTCACGTGGCTGCATTCTGGACCGTTTGGAGTCTCCGAACACTCTTCAAGGGGAGCCCCACCCACCCAGAACGATGAATGGACAGATGGAGTGGTCCTTCGGAGGAGATGCCCACAGCCACTCGGTCTTCTTGTCTGGGTTGAGCTCGAGCCTCTTGACCCCCACCCGTCCATTTTTGCAAGGCCTTGCTTGAGAAGCCTGTCTGGGAGCGGATCCCCATGGGCGATTCCCTTGCTAAGAGCCATCAGATCCTCTCCGGGTCCTGCTCACCAGGAAGCCCACAAGCTGGGGGTCTCGGGGTCTCGGCGTTGGATTGCCAGGAGCCACAGCGTAAGCGGCAGCACCGTAGCCAAGTGTGGCGCGTGTTTCAAGGGAGCAGCTGGGAGCCCTGGATTCAAATCCCATCTCATCTCAGCCATGAAAACGGTTCCGACAGCCGCCATCTGCTCCCTTCTCCCGTTGCAAGTGCCGGAACCCATCTCGGAATTCAGCTGGCGGGAGGAGCCCGTGACCCCGTTTGACCCCATTGGTGGGCGCACGCACGGACAAAGGAGGGCCTTTCCGTGCCCCCCCCTTTCTCCTAATGCCGCCCCCTCTCGGTGTGCATTGATTAATGCGCACGGAGACTTCTGCACTTCCTCCTTCGCCTCCTTTGTGCCTGCAAATGTCCATGCAAAGTATGAGAATAGCTGGCAGCACAGCCATAAGGGGGAGGGGGGAGGAGGAGCACATGAGCGGTTTCAAGGGTGTCAATGCTCCTCAGACTGCAGCACAAAGGAATTGAAGAAGAGCAGCTCATGGCAGAGGAAAGAGAACTAGCAGTGGAAAGGAGGGCGATGGGTGGACACTAGCAAGGAGAAACTTAAAAGGAGTAAAAGTGTGGAAAGTGGAGCCTGGAAGAGGGTCGTTTTCCTATCGGAACAGAAGAACCAAGGAGAATTCCAATTTTGTACCCAATTTTGGTCCACCACGATATAAAGAAAAATAGAGGAAAAGGAATCCTCCATCTGAGCATTGTATTGGCAGTTCTGTGTTAGCAAAAACTTCAAAAGAGAAGGATTTAGGGGTAGTGATTTCTGACAGTGCGGTCAGGCGGTAGGGAAAGCAAGTAGGAGGCTTGGCTGCATAGCTAGAGGTATCACAAGCAGGAAGAGGGAGATTGTGATCCCACTATATAGAGCACTGGTGAGACCACATTTGGAATACTGTGTTCAGTTCTGGAGACCTCACCTTTGTATGCCGCCCCGAGTCTTCGGAGAGGGGCGGCATACAAATCTAAGTAATAAATAAATAAAATAATAAAATAAAAAGATATTGACAAAATTGAAGGGGTCCAAAGACGGGCTACAAGAATGGTGGAAGGTCTTAAGCATAAAACGTATCAGGAAAGACTTCATGGACTCCATCTGTATAGTCTGGAGGACAGAAGGGAAAGGGGGGACATGATCGAAACATTTAAATATGTCAGAGGGTTAAATAAGGTTCAGGAGGGAAGTGTTTTTAATAGGAAAGTGAACATGAGAATAAGGGGGCAGAATCTGAGGTCAGTTGGGGGAAAGATTAGTAGCAATGTGAGAAAATATTACTTGACTGAAAGAGGAGTAGATGCTTGGAACAAACTTCCAGCACACGTGGTTGATAAATCCACAGTAACTGAATGTAAACATGCCTGGGATAAACATAGATCCATCCTAAGATAAAATTAAAAAATAGTATAAGGGCAGACTAGATGGACCAGGAGGTCTTTTTCTGCCGTCAATCTTCTAGGTTTCTAGAAAATTGCAGGGAAAAAAAGATTAGAGGACCACATGCCAAAACACATGATAAATGGTTGTGGGCATGGAGTGCATCTTGTCTAATGAAAAGAAGGACCAGGGGAGACAGGATAGCAGTCTGTGAGCAATATTTGTGCGGCTGCCACAGAGAAGAAAGGGGCCATTTATGAAACGAGAAGCAAGAACGATTTGTCTCCAGAGGTTTAGAATAGAATAGAATTATTTTATTGGCCAAGTGTGATTGGACACCGAAGGGATTTGTCTTTGGTGCAGATGCTCTCAGTGCACATAAAAGAAAAAGAGACATTTGTCAAGAATCATGTTGTACAACACTTAATGATGGTCATAAGGGTCAAATAAGCAACCAGGGAACAATCAATATTAATAAAAATCATAAGGATACAGGCAACAAGTTACAGCCATACAGCCAGAAGTGGGAGGAGATGGGGGATAGGAATGATGAGAAAAAACTAGTAGTGGGAGTAGTGGTAGGGCAGAGAGAGAAGGCCCTGCCAACCTGCATTGGAGAATTCTGGGAGTTGAAGTCCTTCAGGCTTAAAGTTCCCAAGGTTGGAGACCCCTACTTTAGTTGACGGGACCTTGAGAAGGCCAACCCTGTGGGGTCTCCTTGGTCTCTGGGAGGTAGGTGGCAGGAGAAGGTCCCGTGAAGCCATGACCTTGGAGGGGTGGGTAGGATCAGGGGATTCCAGGGGTGGAACAGAGGCAGGGGAGGTCACAGGAATCACAGAAGAGCCAGTGAGGTTTTTCTACCTTCTCAAACATGGATGAAGAATTCTTCCTATCAACGGTGGAGACGAAGTCTCTGGAGCAGCGATTGGAGGCAGACGGGAGTTGCTTTGGACATGGTATCACCTCGAGGTTCAACTACTGTAACGCTCTCTACATGGGGCGACCTTTGAAAAGTGTTCGGAAACTCCAGATCGTGCAGAATGCAGCTGCGAGAGCATTCATGGGCTTCCCTCCATCTGCCCATGTTACTCAAACACTCCGCAGTCTGCATTGGTTGCCAATCAGTTTCCGGTCACAATTCAAAGTGTTGGTTATGACCTATAAAGCCCTTCATGGCATCGGGCCAGAATATCTCCGAGACCGCCTTCTGCTGCACGAATCCCAGAGACCAATCAGGTCCCACAGAGTGGGTCTTCTCCGGGTCCCGTCGACTAAACAATGTCCCTTGGCGGGACCCAGGGGGAAGAGCCTTCTCTGTGGTGGCCCCGGCCCTCTGGAATCAGCTCCCCCGGAGATTAGAACTGCCTTCCGCAAACTCTTGCAAAGCCACCTATGTCACCAGGCATGCGGAAATTGATTTCCCCAGCTGTCCCGCGTTATGAATGGTTTGCTGAATTGTGTGGCTGCTTTTAATAAGGGCTTCTTAATATTTTCTCTTTTTAATATTGGATTTGTAAATTGTATTGTTGTTGGAAGCCGCTCCGAGTCCTTGGAGAGGGGGGGCATACAAATCAAATAAATAATAATAATAGTAATAATAATAATAATAATAGTAATAATAATAATAATCATCATCATCATCATCGTCTGTCAAGAGGAAGAGCTAAGGGGGCTGCCTTAAGTCTCCCCGGGGCTTGTGGAGGTGACGCAGGAAGTTCGCGGGAGAACAGGTGGCGAGAGCGGCGCCTTCCTCTCTGTGGCCATCTGGGTTTGCACGAAGCCACCAACGCTTGTCTCTGGGAAGGCGCCAGCAACCTAGAAATAAGCCTTGTGCCTCCTCCGATGGGAAGCTTCTCCCAGAACATCTCGGGGGCCTGCGGCTGTCAAGTACATTCCAAAGCTGCGATGGAGGCTCAGTCAATCCATCGGTCAGGACAGAGCTGGAAGGGACCTGGGAGGTCTCCTAGTCCAGCCCCCTGCACAAACAGGAGACCCTGCACCATTTCAAAGAAATGCCCACTCCAGTCTCTTCTTAAAAGCTCCAGGTGACCCACAATTCAATTCAATTCAATTGATGAGATTTGTATGCCGCCCTTCTCCCAAGACTCCGGGCGGCTCACAGAATAAATATAAAACAAGCATATAGAACAAATCTAATCTATTAAAAAGTATGACTAAAAACCCTGTGTAATAGACCATCCTACAATCACACCATGCATCACATTTATTAGTCGGGGGGGGGGGGCAAGATCTAATTGTCCCAAGCCTGGCAACATAATAATAATAATTAATAATAATAATAATAATATATTAGACTTTTATGCCGCCCCTCTTCGAAAACTCAGGGCGGCTCACAACATAGATGAGTCTTAAGGCTCTTGCAGAAGGTGAAGAGGGGGGACAGTGCGGATCTCTGGAGGGAGCTGATTCCAGAGGGCCGGGGCCACCACAGAGAAGGCTCTTCCCCTAGGCCCTGCCAAACGACATTGTCTGGTTGGTGGGACCTAGAAAAGGCCGACTCTGTGGGACCTGACCGATTGCTGGGTTTCATGTGGCAGAAGACGGTCCCGGAGATATTCTGGTCCGATGCCATGCAGGGCTTTGTAGATCATGACCAACACATTGAATTGTGACCGGAAACCAATCGGCATCCAGTGAGATATGGGAATATCCATTGAGACCCATGACCGCTCGTGTGGCTGCATTCTGCACGATTTGAAGTTTCCGAACACTCTTCAAAGGTAGCCCCAACCTCTGGTGGCAAGTCATTCCACTGGTTAATTGTCCTGAGTTCCTGGTTGCTCCTCTCCTTGATTAGTTTCCATCCATTCTTTCTCGTCTTGCCCTCTGGTGCTTTGGAAAATAAGTGGATTCCCTCTTCTTTGGGGCAGCTCCCCAAATACCGGAACACTGCTATCATGTCACCCCTAGTCCAGCTTTTCTCTAGAGTGGCCGCACCAAAGTCCTGTTTGTCACGTTTTAGTCTGCAGGTCTTCAATCGTCTTTGTTGCTCTTCTCTGCCCTTCTTTCACTTCCGACATCTTTTCTGTAACGTGGTGACCAGAATTGGATGCAAGTATTCAGTGGAGCCCCCCAAGGCTCTGCTTTAGACCCAGGACCCTTCAACATCTTCATCAGGGACTTGGACGAGGGGAGAGATGGGGAAGTCATCAAATCTGCAGATGACACCAAACTGGCAGGAAGGGCCAGCACTCCCAAGGACAGGCTCAAGACTCAGAAGGATCTGGACAGACTTGAACAATGGGCGCTAGCTAACATAATGAAATTCAGTGGTGGAAAAAGTCAGGTTCTACATTTAGGCAGGAAAAACAAATCACACAGGTACAATATAGGTGGTACCTGGCTCAACAGTAGCAACTGCGAGAGGGATCTTGGACTCCGAGTGGATGACCATTGAAATAGGAGCCAGCCGTGTGCAGCAGCTGCCAAAAAAGCCAACACAGTTCTAGGCTGCACCAACAGAGGGACAGAATCAAGATCATGCGAAGTGTTAATACCACTTTATGAGGCCTCGGGAAGGCCACACTTGGAATATTTGCATCCAGTTTTGGTCCCCACCATGCAAAAAGGATGTTGAGACTGTAGAAAAAGTGCAGAGAAGAGCAACAAAGTAGATTAGGGGACTGGAGGCTAAAACATAGGAAGAACGGTTGCAGGAACTGGGCAGGGCTGGTTTAATGACAAGAAGTACCAGGGGAGACATGATAGCAACCTTCCAATATCTTAGGGGTTGCCACAAAGAAGAGTTGGGGGTCAACCTATTCCCCAAAGCCCCTGAGGGTAGAACAAGAAGCAACGGGTGGAAACTAAACAAGGAGAGAAGCAACTTAGAACTAAGGAGGGATTTGCTGACAGTCAGAACAGTTGATCACTGGAACAGAGGTTGCCTCCAGAAGTTGTGAATGCTCTGACACTGGAAGTGTTTAAGGTGTTGGACAACCATCTGTCTGAAGTAGTGTAGGGTTTTTTGCCTAAGCAGGGGGTTGGACTAGAAGACCTCCAAGGTCCCTTCCAACTCTGTTGTTGTTGTTGTTGTTGTTGTTGTTGTTGTTGTTGTTGTTGTTATTATTATTCTTACTAAGGGTTTATGAAGCCTCACTAATACTTCACGTGGTTTTGATTCTCTGCCTCTGTTTATATAACGACGGATTGTATTCGCTTTTTTGGCTGCTGCTGCTGCAGACGGCTGCCTCTTGTTTAAGTCCACGAGGACTCACAGTTATTGATTTTGAGGCAGGTTTCACCTGATCTGTGCTCCTTTGATTTTTTCCCTGTAAAATTTTGCTTATCACTCAGATACGGTGACAAGCGTTACCACTTCCGATATTGGCAAAAGTCCTGAAACAGCCTCACTCTTCTCCACTCAGACCCTTCAGCCATCTGGAAGGATCTGAAAATCAATGCAAAATAAATAAATAAATAAATATATTTTGAGTGGTTGGCCAATGGCTCCCCAAAGCCTCTTTTGAAACGCCTAAAGCCCCTCAATTAATTCGCCCAAAGGCAGACGACCCATTAACTGATGTCTCAGTAGGAGTCCTAGTCATCTCTGAGCAAGTTTCTTGTTGCAAGCATCTTGCCTGTTGCTCTGGGGTTGATCTTGGTGGGGGGGTGAGCGAGAGGATTGCACGCTTTGCCTTGTCATTCAAGGCCCCCCCCTCAAAGGGAAGCCAGAGGGGAGGGCAAAGCAAAGGGATTTCGCAGAGCCAAGGGAAATAATGGGCCTCGGAAGTGTTGGTGCCGTTCTCGGCCAGGAGACACGAGATTCCACACGGCCTTTGCAGAGCCCAACGTCGCCTGGGGTTGACTCCAGCGTTCCCAAAAATCTTTAGTTTCTGCCAACGGCCTTGGGAGGAAGACGGCTAGTGTTAGCCACGTTCTCCCTGGATTCTGGTGGACATGGGCTCAGTTTCTTTCTTTCTTTCTTTCTTTTTTTCTTTCTTCCTTCCTTCCATTTCTTTCTTTCCTTTCCTTCCTCCCTCTCCCTCCTTTCTTTCTCTCTCTATTTCTTTCTTTTTCTTCCCTCCCTCCCTTCATTTTTTGTTTGTTTCTTTCTCTCTCTTTTCTCCCTCCCTCCCTTCATTCTTCTTTCTTTCTTTCCTCCCTTTTTTCTTTCCTACTTCTCTTTCTTTCCTTCTTTCCTTCTTGCCTGCCTGCCTGTCTTCTTCTTTCTTTCTTTCTTTCTTTCTCTCTCTCTCTCTTTTTTTCTTTCTCTATCCTAACCTTCAATGGCTTGTTACAGGAGGACTCTTGGGGTTTGTTGATTGAATTAATCCTCTATGTTAGTTCCTTCTCTGACCTTAATCCTCCTAAAAACCCCTCACTCTCTGCATGTTTGTGATCTCCAGGAGGGTTTAGTGCCCCACAGGAGATGGGAAGGACAGGGAACTTCCAGCTGAGGGTCCTTGGGCAGCCCATGGTCAGGAGTGGGGTGGGAGGTTGGACGATAAGAGACCCCCCCTTCTCAGGAGAGTTTCTTTCATGCTCTTTTCAACATTGCTCCTTATGCTCCTTTTGTTGTTTTATCCTCGGGATCTTAGGGTGGATCCCAAGTGGATTCCCTGGCATGCTGAGCAAAATGCCGGCAGAGCCCTGGATCACTTCCGGCTGGACTTTCAGTCCGAAAACAGGAAGGGCAGCTGGTCTTCAACTTACAACCATCCATTTAGCAATGTTTGAAGTTACGACAGTGCAATGTTTTTAATTGGCATATAAAAATTTGAAAAATACAAAAAGAGAAACAAAATAGACATAATACAGAATAAACAAAAAAAACCACACTCTGAAACAAATCATAGATGCAGACATTAATACCTTTAAGGGACTGGGCGGCATAGAAGTCAAACTGGGCCCTCACTTGACCCACCTGAGAAGGAGGGAAGGCGGAGTCAACTTTGAGCAAGTGGTGAGATTTGAACAGCTGAACTACAGTTAGCTGAAGGAGCCTGCAGGGCTGTACTCTAACCACTGTACCAGCATGCTGCCACCCGGAAGGAAGGAAGGAAGGAAGGAAGGAAGGAAGGAAGGAAGGAAGGAGATGGAGTAAAAGAAGGAAGATGGAGGGAGGGGAGGGAGGGAAGGAAGGGAGGGAGGAATAGCAACAGCAGTAGCATTTACACTTGTATGCCCCTTCGTGGTACTTTCCCAGCCCCCTCTAAGCGGTTTACAGAATCAGCCTCGTCTCCAACAATCTGGGTCCTCATTTGACCCACCTGGGAAGGAGGGAAGGCGGAGTCAACCTGGAGCCAGTGGGGAGATTTGAACTTTTGAACTACAGGGTGCAGCCTAGAGTTCAGTGATTCTCAGCTGGTACTAATAATATAATAATGATAACAACAGTTAGAAGGGACCTTGGAGGTCTTCTAGTCCAACCCACTACACTTCTTCAGACAGAGGGTTATCCAACATCTGCGTAAAACCTTCCAGTGTTGGAGCATCCACAACTTCTGGAAGCAACTTCTGTTCCACTGATTGTTCTGACTGTCAGGAAATTCCTCCTTAGTTCCAAATTGCTTCTCTCCTTGTTTAGTTTCCACCCCTTGCTTCTTGTTCTATACTTACTTACTTATTTAGTCAAACAATTACAAGGTGATAATTTGTACAAATAAAACATCATTAAAGTAATGATAAAAAGTAGCGATAGACAACCCTCAGGCACTTTGGTGCTTTACTCAGCAACTCCAACTCCCATCCTCCCCAGCCGGCTTGGTTGAAACTCGCGGGAGAACGGGGGCGGGGGGTGCAGCAGCGGGCCGGCGAGGGGCTCCGGGGGTCTCAGGGGAGGGGGTGCTGGGGGCCTGGGGCGCAGAAGCTGCCCTCCCTCCTCCCCGCAGCCCTCCCTCCTCCGGGCGTCCAACTTTTCCGCCCGGCCCTTCCTCGCCGCCCCCTCTCCCTCATTGCCATGGCGACGCTGGGAACTCCGGGCTGCCGAGGGGGCTGAGTTTTGCGGCAGGGAAGGGAGCCTCGCGCCTCGCCACCGCGCCCCGAGACCCTCCGGACGCCCCGCGGACCCCCGGGACCCCGCCAGGTAAGCGCCGCGCGGCCGAGCGCTCGGGCTGGGCAGCCCCGCGGACGGGACCCTGCAGCTCCGGGATGGAAGGGGGTCTGCTGGGGGTCTGGAAGACCTTCGGGGGCCCCTTCCCACCCCGGGACTGTCCCATCCGCGTTCTTGTCCTTAAAGTTTAGTTCCTGAAAGCCCCGCATGGATTCCCTTGCAAGCGCTTTAAGCCTCAAGTCCATCCATTAAGTAATTCGTCCTCTCAAGGAAGCCTGGACTGTTCAAAATTGGGGAGGGTCTCCCGTTCGGGCAGGGGGTTCGTCTAGAAGACCTCCGGGGTTCCCTTCTTCCATGTCCTTCTTTCCCAGTTTAAATCCTACCCCAGCTCTGGTGCCTCGGTCCATTTCAAGGATGAAGCGTCAAGCTTAATTAATTAACGTTAATGAAGCATGAAGCATCAAGGCAGCTGTTGGTCCAGAACTAGGGAGGGTCTCCCTGTTTGAGCAGGAGGTTTGACTAGAAGACCGCTGGGGGTCCCTTCCAACTCTCTTCTTCTTCTATGCCCTCCTTCCAAGCTTGCTTTGCAAACCCTACGCTCCAGCTCTGGTGCCTTGCTTGGTCAGTCCATGGATGAAGGGTGAAGCTTAACTCATGAATGCTAAGGAAGCCATCAGTCCAGAATTGGGGAGGGTCTCCTACTTGAGACAGGGGGGTTGACTAGAAGACCTCTGGGGGTCCCTCCCAGCTCTAATCCTTCAGTTATTTGACTGTCCGGCAGAGCAAAGGAGCCACTGGAGGGAGGTGGGCAGCCAACCCCGGGCCAGTGGCCACAGCTGTGCCTTCAAACTGGGGTGGGCAAACAGGGGGGGGGGTCAGCCCATGTGCCAGTGTGCCAGTACTGATTTTCTCAGCCGCTCCGGGCGATGTCTGGAGAAAGACTCCCTGTTGGGTAATAGCACAGCCCACCTGGCCGGAAGAAGTGGGCGCTGCCACCCTGGGTGGGGGAGTGGTGGGCACCCAGCTCCTGGGCAGGAAAGACCAATTAGGATGGACAGAGAGGCCCAATGCCTGCTGGGAAATGTAGTCCGCCAGTGGCTCCTTTCAAGCCTTCCTGCCTGGCATTCCGAGTCTTGCCACCCAGCTCAGGGGGAGCTGGATCTGTGCCCCCTTGCGCTGCCCACGGTTGGCCTTGAGAGGGAGGCTGTGGGAGGACGCAGGGCGGCTGGCAGGATGTGGGGGCAGGTGCCTGGCTGGGGGCAGAGAAGCCCACGTGCCTTTTTTTGGTGGGGGCACCCTTGAAAAAATGGTTGTGTGAACATCCATTTCTTGGCGTAGATTAAGGAAGAACCCCCTATGATAGGGGATGGATGGGGAGGGGGCAGCTTAGAGGGAAGCCCCGTGACTTTGGCTAGCTGGGGAATTCTGGGAGTTGAAGTCCACAAGTCTTAAAGTGGCCAAGGTTGGGAAACACTGACTTAGAGGACCCTTCTGGCCTCTTCCAACTCTATCATTCGTGGCTGGCTGAGGGAGTCTGGGAGTTGAGGTCCACAAGTCTTAAAGGGGCCAAGGTTGGAGAGCCCCATCCTGAAATGGATAAATCTGGTTCTGAGGACCAAGACTGGATCAGCTCAAAAGAGACAGTGGTTTGTTTTGGTCTTTGGATGAAACTTTGAGCATTTAAAAATGGATGGTTGGTGTGGTGGAATCATGGTAAATCATGGTACAGTGATGGGGAAGTAAGACTCCGTCAATAAGAATAAAGCTGTTTTGTTGACAAAGATCAATAGGAACAAATCCACTTTGCCGTCTGCTGGTTGCAAGAGAGTGAAAATTCAGCAAGAGAGGGAGAGTGAAAATTCTAGAAAAGATGGTGACAGAAACTCAAGGCGAAGTCAAATTGGTTTAAAGAGAGTTTGAGAGAATATGAGTTCAACCTCCCTTAGATTTGATGTTCCCAACCCACCGTGTGTGTAGTCTTCTCTGTACATATGATTTGTTTTCAATTATCATTTAGTAAAAAGATTTTTCATGACAGTAAAAAAAAAAGGATGGTTGTTGAAACTAGTTGATGGGTGTAGTTGGGGTTCTCTTTGGAAGGGCCCTTGGGTTTTGTAAAAGGGAGAGTGAGATTTTAAAAATCCTGATTTAGGACGGACGGACATTTGTGAATGAATTCCTGAAAGGTTGCGGGAATTGGATGTGTCTTATATGAATGGAGAGGAGGAATAGGGGGACATGAAAGCAGACTTGGAGGGTCTGCCACAGAGAAGACGGGGTCAACTTATTTTCCAAAGCAAACGAAAGCAGGAAAAAGGAGCAATGGGTGGAAATTAATCAAGGATGGAAGCAACCTGGAGAAATTTCTTGACAATTAGCAATAGCATTTTAGCATTTAGACTTATATGCTGCTTCACAGTCCTTTTCCAGCCCTCTCTAAGCGGTTGACATAATCAGCCTCTTGCCCCCAAGTCTGGGTCCTCACTTGACCCACCTGGGAAGGAAGGAAGGCTGAGCCAACCTGGAGCCGGTGGTGAGATTTGAACTGATGAAGTACAGCTAGCAGTCAGCTGAAGGAGCCTGCAGGGCTGCCCTCTAAACACTGCACCATCCCAGCTCTAAGGCTTAATCAATGAAATGGCTTTTCTCCAGAGGTGGTGAGTGCGCCATCACCGGAGATTATTATGAAGAGAGTGGACAGTCCTTTGTCTGCAATGGGGTGTAAGGTCTATTGCTTGAGTAGGGGGTTAGACTAGAAGACCTCCAAGGTCCCTTCCAATTCTATAGAGAAACATAGAAAATTGAGGGCAGAAAAAGGCCTCCTGGTTCATCTAGTCTGCCCTTATACGATTTTCGGTATTTTATCTCAGGACGGATCTATGTTTATCCCAGGCAGGTTTCAATTCAGTTCCTGTGGATTCTTCCTTCCTTCCTTCCTTCCTTCCTTCCTTCCTTCCTTCCTTCCTTCCTTCTTTCCCTCCCTCCCTTCTCTCTCTTTCCTTCCTTCCTTCTTTCCCTCCCTCCCTCCCTTCTCTCTCTTTCCTTCCTTCCTTCCTTTTTTCCTTTCTCCCTTCCTTATTCATAGAAATATAGAAGATTGAGGGCAGAAAAAGGCCTCCTGGTTCATCTAGTATGCCCTTATACGATTTTCGGTATTTTATCTCAGGATGTATCTATGTTTATTCCAAGCATGTTTAAATTCAGTGACTGTGGATTCTTCCTTCCTTCCTTCCTTCCTTCCTTCCTTCCTTCCTTCCTTCTTTCCCTCCCTCCCTCCCTTCTCTCTCTTTCCTTCCTTCCTTCCTTCCTTCCTTCCTTCCTCCCTCCCTCCCTTCCTTCCTTCTTTCCCTCCCTCCCTTCTCTCTCTTTCCTTCCTTCCTTTCTTTTTTCCTTCCTCCCTCCCTTCCTTCCTTCTTTCCCTCCCTCCCTTCTCTCTCTTTCCTTCCTTCCTTTCTTTTTTCCTTTCTCCCTTCCTTATTCATAGAAATATAGAAGATTGAGGGCAGAAAAAGACCTCCTGGTCCATCTAGTCTGCCCTTATACAATTTCCTGTATTTTATCTCAGGATGTATCTATGTTTATCCCAAGCATGTTTAAATTCAGTGACTGTGGATTGACCAACCACGTCTGCTGGGAGTTTGTTCCAAGCATCTACTACTCTTTCAGTCAAATCATATTTTATCATGTTACTTTTGATCTCCCCCCACAACCAACCTCAGATTGTGTCCCCTTGTTCTTGGGTTCACTTTCCTGTTAAAAACCCTTCCCTCCTGAACCTTATTTAACCCTTTGACATATTTAAATGTTTTGATCACGTGCCCCCTTCCCCAGACTGTGCAGACTGAGTGCATGAAGTCTTTCCTGGTGAGTTTCATGCTTAAACCCTTCCACCCTTTTTGTAGCCCGTCTTTGGGACTGGCTACAAAGCCTGTCTTATATTCTTTTGGAATAAAAGACTGCCCCCCTCCACCCCCCACCCCCCATTTTGTGCTCTCAGTTTTTAGTTCTTATTTAATTGTGGTCCATTTGAAGGCTTTCTGTATTTGCCCTGCCGTGATCGTGTCAGCCACCGTTTGGATGAGCTATACATTTAATTAATAAAAATAATGGAAATAAATTCTGGGGCGATGGCGTCCCAGCAGGGCTGTTTGTGTGTTCTACGCCTGCTCCTCCACAGTTACTGACATGAGTCAGCTTTGACAGTGTGGTGCATGCCTACCCCACCACTCCAACACACACAAAACACACACACACAAAGAGAACTCATTTCACCTCCTACGGAAACTTCCAGAAAGGTGACAGCGGCTGTGGGTGGGCAGGAGGGACGTGTCTCTTCGAAACCCGTTCCCTCATAATTGGGGGGGGCACACCGGCAGTGCTGGGGGCAGGCTCAGGAGAAGCCCCTCCTGTTGTTTCTCCGACCCAAAGCTGCCCCTCTGGCCCCCTCTCCGAGCAGCACCAAGCGATGTCCGGTGACCCACAACTCTGCCCTCGTCCCTGGAGATGCTTCTCTGCTCCTGAAAATGAGGCCCCCTCGGACCCTCCAAGAGGGACCCTTGCCTGCTACTGTTTGCCCCCCCCCTCCCCGGTCTTTTGGGGTCGCCCAGGCTCCAGCGTGACCCAAAGAGAGGTTGGTGTTAGCCCTGAGTTGGTAAGGGATGGAGCCGTGATGGTCAACCTATGGCACAGGGGCCACACGGAGTCATATCGGAGGCCATGCAAGGTGTTGCCCTAGGTCAGCTCCAGTGCGCGCGCGTGCGTGTGTTAGCCAGCTGATTCTCAGCCTCGGGGGAGGCCCTTTTGCCCCCTGGAGGCTTTGGGGAAGCTTCCTGAAGCCCAGGAGTGCCGAAGTGGACTTCCGGTTTGCCTGTTGTGCTGTTTTTGCCCTCCGAAGCCTTCAGGGAACTTCCTAATAAAAATCTTAGGATACAAGCAACAAGTGACAGTCAGTCGCACGGTCCTAAATGGGAGGAAATGGGTGGTGGGAACGATGAGAAAAAACTATTAGTAATAGTAGTGCAGACTTTGTGAATAGTTTGACAGTGTTGAGGGGATTATTTGTTTAGCAGAGTGAGGGCGTTGGGGGAAAAACTCTTCTTGTGTCTAGTTGTCTTGGTGTGCAGGGCTCTGTAGCGATGTTTTGAGGGTGGGAGTTGAAACAGTGTGTCCAGGAAGCGAGGGGTCAGTCAATATTTCCCTCGCCCTCTTTTTGACTCGTGCAGTCTACAGGTCCTCAATGGAAGACAGGTGGGCAGCCATTGTTTCTTCTGCAGTTCTGATTCTCCTCTGAAGTCCATGTTGGTCTTGTTGGGTGGCAGAACCGAACCAGACAGTGATGGAAGTGCAGATGACAGACTCAGTGGTTCCTCTGTAGAACTGGATCCGCAGCTCCTTGAAGGGATGTTGATGGATGGCGGAAGCCTTTGGTTGGGCAGCGTCCATCCCAGAGGAAGAGGAGGGCAGGGGGAGGAGGAGGCAGAAGGAGCCTGGCCTTGGGTGTGGGGTCTCTCTTCCCGCTCCCTCCGGGCTGGGTGGCATCGGGAGAGCAGCCCCCAGCCTGGAGGCGCCAAGGCAGGAGCCCTCCCCTTGGGAAGAGCCGGCTGTGCTGCTCAGACTCCCTGGCGCTTCCTGCCCGGAGTTTTCGGCCTTTTTATAGATGCTCCCAAAGAATGTCCGGAAAAGAGGGCCAGGCCGGACGGCATTGTTTCCATGGGGCAGGAAGAGGCTTCCCGGCTCAATAGGGCTCCCGGGAGAGAGGCCGAAGCGGAGGCTGAGGCCCCCAGCAACCTGGGCAGAGGCCTTGTGGAATCTCTCGGCTGGCAAAGGGACCAGCACGGCCGCCTGGCTCGGCTCTCCCTCCACGGAGACCAGGCGCTTGGGAGCCCTGCAGGGTTTAAGGGCCACGGAGGGGAAGGGGCTGCGTTGGGGGAGCGGGGGCTGCCTCCTGGAAACGAAAGGGGGGCCGGGGACTCACATACACACAACACACACCCCGAAGATGACCCTTCCGGAGGTTTATTTGGCTGGTGTTTAGCATGAAGCTAGTCTGGAGGAAAGAAGGACCAGGGGTAGGAAGAGAGTCTCTTCCGGTACTTGAGGGTCTTTCCACAAAGAAGACGGAGGGGTCACATTATTCTCCAAAGCACCAGAGGGCAAGGACAGAACAGAACGGACCGGAGTAGAATATTGGAATGAAGAATAGAACGGACCGGAATAGAAATGAATAAATAAATGTGCATAGCACTGACATGCTGTGAAGAAGCAACCTAAGAGGAAACCTGAGCCCCTTTCATAAAGAGAGGGTGAGGGGCCAACCGGCACCAAGAGCCCCCTGTAAAGGAGCCACCGAAGGGCCCCGAGGGTCAAAAGGGCCAAATTTGCCTTGCAGGTTTTTAAAGCCCGCGAGTGGAAGCAGTTTGCTTAAGCAACTGCCCAAAGCAAAGGGGGGGGGGGGAGAATTGGAACACTGCTTGGCCTCCTTTCCTCTCTAGAACAGGGGGAGGCAAAATTGGCCCTTCTATTACATGTGGACTTCAATTCCCAGAATTCCTGAGCTAGCATGCTTGGCTCAAGAATTCTGGGAGTTGAAGTCCACAGAAGAGCCAACTTTGCCTCCCCCCTGAAGGTTGGAAGGCCAAACAGCAGCCCCTGAGACAGATCTCTCAGCTCTTCACTAAAATGGAAAAGAGGGAGGGAGGAAAGGGAGGAGAGAAGGAAGGGAGGAGAGAAGGAAGGGCGGGAGGAAGATAAACAGAAGGAAGGGAGGGAGGGAGGGATTGTGGTAACCCGAGGACGGAAGGAAGGAAGGAAGATAAACAGAAGGAAGGAAGGAGAGAAGGGAGGGAGGGAGGGAGGGAGAAAGGACGGAAGGAAGGAAGGAAGATAAACAGAAGGAAGGAAGGAGAGAAGGGAGGGAGGGAGGGAGAAAGGACGGAAGGAAGGGAGGGAGGACGGAAGGGAGGGAGGGAGGGAGGGAAGGAGGAAGGAAGGAAGGAAGGAAGGAAGGAAGGAAGGAAGGAAGGAAGGGACTGTGGTAGTGAGGACCGGCCGTAGTGCGTTGAGTGGGCAGCCCATTGAGATCTTTCCGTTCCTGGGGGGGGGGGGTCAGCCAGTGAGGGTGGGGGCTGAATGCCAGGAAAGGCTTCTGATTCCCGGGGGCGGCAGAGACAAAAGGGCCTTCAGAGGGCCAGGAAACAAAAAGAGAAAAGTGGGCAGAGAAGGGATGAATTCTGAATCCGCCCACCGACTGGTCTTCCCTCCCTTCTCCCCTTCTTTCAGGCTCTCCCTAGGAGTTAGCACTGGCATTTAGACTGACATACTGGTGGGGATCGATCTCCTGGCAGTGGGCAGAGTTAAGAAAGGGAGGGAGGGGGGAATAGCCGTAGCACTTATATACTGCTTCCTGGTGCTTTCCCAGCCCCCTCTAAGCGGTTGACAGAGTCAGCCTTTTGCCCCCAACAGTCTGGGTCCTCACTTGACCCACCTGGGAAGGAGGGAAGGCGGAGTCCACCTGGAGCCGGGGATGGGATTTGAACTGCTGAACTACAGCTCTCACGTAGCTGAAGGAGCCTGCAAGTGCTGCTCTCTAACCACTGCGGCCCCCACGGCTCTGCTACAAGGGACCATGGCGCCTTCTGATTAACGTCTGTCCATGCCTTTTTTCCCATCTCCTGACCCTGACCTTTCCATCAGTCTCCTCTGAGGTATTTTGAGCATATGGGTGACCACCAGTCCTGTGTGTTCCTGTACATGTGCAGAGTATCGGGAGTGGAAGGTGTTGCCACGATGCAAGAAGGATGCTGAGACTCTGGAAAGAGGGCAGAGAAGAGCCACCAAGAGGACTAGGGGACTGGAGGCTAAAACACATGAAGAACGGATGCAGGAACTGGGCTTATGGCCAGTTTGGTGGAAAGAAGGACCAGGGGAGACAGGAGAGCAGCCTTCCAGGACCTCAGGGGTTGCCACAAAGGAGGCGAACTATTCTCCAAAGCTCCTGAGGGTAGGACAAGAAGCAATGGGTGGAAACTAAACAAGGAGAAAAGCAACTTAGAACTAAGGAAGAATTTCCTGACAGTCAGAACGGTTGATCAGTGGAACAGCTTGCCACCAGAAGTTGTGAATGCTCCAACACTGGAAGTTTTTAAGAAGATGTTGGCTAACCATCTGCCTGAAGAAGTGTAGTGTTTCCTGCCTAAACAGGGGGTTGGACTAGAAGACCTCCAGGGTCCCTTCTAAACTCTGTAGTTATTATTATTATTATTATTATAAGACAAGCCCTTATACTGAAGCCTATCGAGACGGCAACTCGACTCCAGTGCAAAATCTTTGGGAAATACATCAAAGAAAAGTGGCCAACCACACTCCAAGTGTTCCCAAGGCCGCCTCCTCCTCCTCCTCTTCCTCTTCTTCCTTCTCCTCCTCTTCCACCTCCTCCTCCTCTTCCTCTTCTTCTCTTCTTCTTCCTCCTCCTCCTCTTCTTCCTCCTCCACTTCCTCCTCCTCTTCCTCTTCCTCCTCCTGAACTAGAGCAGCCTGGAGGAATTTGGAAGCCAACCCTTTGGAGCCTTTGGTGAAAACAGGTCATCAGGAAGCAATTTCTGCATCTTCAGCCTGCTGGTCCCAATGGGCCAAACCCTCTTTAACTGGGTGTCCTGCACAGCCCGGAGCTCAGCGACTCCCTTCCGCAGAGCCTCTGCCGGCTTCTCTTCTCTGGGATCTTCCCACAATCTCCCCAGACGCCCAGAGGCCCCACGAGGTTCAGGGATGGGAAGGCGCCTGGAATAGCGGTTCTCCGTGTCCTCATTCGGAGTGGCGAGAGAGGCCCGTGTCTCGGTTGTGCCCCCAGGCAGGTTTCTTTCTCAACATGTCTGTGTGTTACAAGATAGTAAAACAAGCCAGTGCAAGGGGATCCTTCCGTTAAGTCACTTGGGTTGTCCTCTTTTGAAGTTGATCCTGACTTCCTGTGAAATCGATTCCACATCTGGACCCGCAGAAGGAAATCCTCCTAATTAATTAAGTAAATTAAAGTACTTATTGGTGGTGTACAAAGATATAACAATGTTTATATACATGATGCTAGTAAGAGAGAAACACGAGGGCAGGGGAAGGAAGGCACGCTGGGGCATTTATGCAGGCCCCTTACTGACCTCTGAGGTTCTTAAAACCCACCTTTGCCGTCAGGCATGGGGGAATTGAAACATCCCCCCCCCCTGGGCACGTTGAATTTATATATGGTATGCTTGTGTGTGAGTCTGTTAGTTTGTGGGGTTTTTTTAAATCTTTAAAATTTTAAATTGTTGATTACTTATGATTTGTCTTTTACATGTTGTGAGCCGCCCCGAGTCTTCGGAGAGGGGCGGCATACAAATCCAAGTAATAAATAAATAAATAAAAATAATAATAAATCAGGACAGGTCAACAGTGGACAGACTAAGAGTAAAGATTTGGGGGGTTAGGTGATGATATGACAGAGTCAGGGAGTGAGTTCCAGGCATCAATTACTTGGTTACTAAAGTTGTATTTCCTATAGTCGAATTTGGAGTGGTTTACTTTGAGTTTGTATCTGTTGTGTGCTTGTGTGTTGTTGTGGTTGAAGCTGAAGTAGTCGTTGACAGGAAGGACGTTGTAGAAGGTGGATTTAGGTCGTGTTTAATGGAGTTCTAAGCTTTCTAAACTGAGGATTGTGAGTCTAGTTGTGTAGGGGATTCTCCTGCGAGGGGAGGAGGGGAGGGCTCGTCTCGTAGAGCATCTCTGGACATGCTCTATTGCATTAATGTCCGAAATGTGAGGGTTAACAGAGTGAGGGTCTTCTGCAAGGCCTTGTTTATTCACTTGCATTTGGGGTTCTGATTCTTTTGGCCAATGTGTCGTTCGGAGCATTTTTGGGTGCAGGGGAGGAGGGTTGGACTAGGTCAGTCTTTCCCAACCTTGGTAACTTGAAGACATCTGGACTTCAACTCCCAGAATTCCCCAGACAGTGAATGCTGGCTGGGGAATTCTGGGAGTTGAAGTCCAGATATCTTCATGTTGCCAAGGTTGGGAAAGACTGGACTAGATGACCTACAAGGCCCCTCCCAACTCTCTCAATTTGTATAGAATAGATAAGCACCAAAGTAGTTTAGCCTGTCATTAAAGTCCCTGGAGATTAATGGCCCTGATTAAGCTAAGCTCGGCAACTGGCCATCTGTTTTGGGGCTCCTGACCCGAGTTTCCCTGCCCCACCCAGGCCATAGCCACCCTTGTCTCCAGCCCAGGCCCCCTGCAACCCAACCTCGTTGCCCTCCCTGTCCGAGCAGCGCCAAGGGCCCCATCCTGGGCATGAATCCTGCCAGGGGACCACTCTGCTCTTCAATGAAAGGCAGCTTCTCCCCCCCGCCCCCCAATCTAAGGGGGAAAAGAGATTGATGCCTCTTGGATTGGAACAGAGGGATGAACTCTCTTGGGAGGAATATACGTTATGCAGATGGGCTTTTCTTGAACCTGGAAGGGAAACATTGCGGTGTGTCAATATATCCTGCCCATTTGCAGAGGAAGATGCTGGAAGGGACCTTGGAGGTCTTCAGCCCCCTGCTTGGGCAGGAAACACTACACTACTTCAGACAGATGGTTATCCAACATCTGCTTTATAACGTCCAGTGTTGGGGCATTCACAATTTCTGGATGCAAGGAGTTCCACTGGCTAATTGTTCTAATTGTCAGGAAATTCCTCCTTAGTTCTAAGCTGCTTCTCTCCTTCTTTAGTTTCCACCCATTGCTTCTTGTTCCGCCCTCAGGTGCTTTGGAGAAGAGCTTGACTCCCTCTTCTTTGTGGCAACCCCTGAGATATTGAAACACTGCTATCCTGTCTCCCCTGGTCCTTCTTGGTCCTTCTTCTCATGAAACCAGCCATGTCCAGTTCCTGCAACCGTTCTTCGTATGTTTTAGCCTCCAGTCCCCTCATCCTCTTGGTCAATCTTCTCTTTTTTACAGTGTGGTGACCAAACCTCAGCTTTGGGATAACCTACCTTGTTGCAGCAATTGAGTCTTCGGAGAGGGGCGGCATACAAATCTAATAAATTATTCTTATTATTATTAATTGAGCCAGCTCTGAAAGCTTCTGGCTCAGGGCATTGTGGGAACCAGGGAAAGAGACCAATTCAGGGACCAGGCTGAGCCTGTGTGAATGCAGCCCGTACAAACTGCGAACTGGGTCAAGGGGACGCCTGCTATCGCTTGTCAGTAGCTCAATGTATTCAATGCGGAGACGCGGGCTATTAATGGTATTAATTAACATCATTAGCATTAATGTGTTATATCTTTACTAATAAAACCAAGGTCTCAATCTTTATCCCCACCTGGTCCAGAGCTGCATTCCACGTAACTGCAGTTATTTGTGATGGACACGTTTGTTCCCACTTCCAATTAATTCTATAATTATTCATTATAAAATAATTATTCATTCGCTTTGCATATAACACGGAGGGCTTCTCTACCAGAGGCAAATGTCATGGGCGGCTCATCACACCTGGACAGACGGAGTTGCTCCATTCATTCGGTTTCTCTGAGAAATCAACAGCCATTTCCCTACAGGTGGTCATTGATTTACAAACATAGGACCCTCAGAGGAGCCCTACTGAATCAGGCCAAAGCCCCTCGAGTCCAGCATTCTGTGTCCCACAGTGCCCCCCCAATTGTCCATGGAGATCTTGAGCAGAAAGTGAAGGCCAAACTCTCCCTTTCCCTTGACCCCCAACAAATGGGACCCCGGGGAACCCTGCCTGCCTCAACCAACACAGAGGTGGCACATGGACATCCGTTTCAATAACCACGGATACACTTGGCATCCCTGAATCTGTCTCATCCTGCCTTGAAGCTCTCCAGGCCGACAGCTGTCACAACCTCTTCCGGAAGTGAATTCCATCAACCAAGGACCCTCTGGGTGAAGAAATATTTCCCTTGATTTGTCCTCACTTTCTCACCTGTGACCTTTAGGGAGGACCCCCTTGTCCTAGTATTGTGTGATGGAGAAAATGATTTTTCTCTATCCACCTTTTCTATCCCATGCAG